>NW_020173656.1:4390387-4403910 GCF_003031525.2 Neophocaena asiaeorientalis asiaeorientalis
AAAAAAAAAAAAAAAAAAAAAGGTTCTGAAGAACCTAGGGACAGGACAGGAATAAAGACCCAGATATAGAAAATGGACTTGAGGGAGGGGGAAGCATAAGCTGGGACAAAGTGCGAGAGTGGCACAGAGATATATACACCACCAGATGTAAAACAGATAGCTAGTTGGAAGAAGCCACATAGCACAGGAAGATCAGCTTGGTTGTTTGTGTCCACCTAGAGGGGTGGGATAGGGAGGGTGGGAGGGAGACACAAGAGGGAGGAGATATGGGGATTTATGTATATGTATAGCTGATTCACTTTGTTATAAAGCAGAAACTAACACACCATTGTAAAGCAATTATACTCCAATAAAGTTGTTAAAAATACTGGAAATGAAATAAATATTCATTATATATAATAAATAAATACATACATAAATACATAAAAAGAATGCAAATTTGAGGATGAACTATGTTCTCTGTAGAAAGAACACTAGATCTGGGGTTTGGAGACTTACGTTTAAGCCTGGCTTATCCTCTTACCAGGTGTTTCACCTAACCCTCTGAACCTCAGTCAATTGATTTTTAAATTAAAAGGATCTTGTAGTAAAGGTCCCTTCCAATTCTACAATTCAATTATCAAATATGTCACAAACTCATATACATTTCTGAAGATCAAATAAAGTCTTAGAATAAGTTATTCCTCTTCTATATTCAGTATAAGGTAAACCTTTGCTGGATTTTTTTCAACATTTGTATTATAAGTACATGATGCCTGTCCCCAAGTGCTTCCCCAAAGTGGTTAGTAATATAACTGAAGATAGAGCTCTACATAGAAAATAATGACTTATTCTATCACCTTGAGGAAGCAAAGCTAGGGACCCCTAAGAGGCATTTAGGGTCACTCAGTACTATCTCTAATCTAGTGTGATGCATGGGTTATTGGTCTGTGGATGACACTTCCTATTAGAACGTTTGTGCCGCACACCTCTGATTTCTAAATCTCATGCTTCCTTGTTTCTCACCATCACTTACCTCTGGTTGGATTCCACTTCTCTTTATTCATCTTGCCAATTATGTCTACTCTGTACCTTCAACTGAACAATAGAGAATGAAAGCACAGTGTTTTTAACATATGCTGACCTTAGCCCATTACATAGCTATAGCAGCGCATCAACCCTGGCCTCTGCCTGCTTCTCAAAGTAGACTACTCATAAAGAAGACACAAATTATCAATATCAGAAATAAAATAAGGGTCATCAGTACTGATCCCATGAACGTTAAAAAGAAAATAAATACTATGAACAATTCTATGTCCATAAATTTGATAACTTAGATGAAATTAGCCAGTTCCTTGAAAGACACAAACTGCCAAATCTCACACAGGCTCTGCCCTCCTAAACCAGACTAGATAAGAAAAGTAGTACAACATCGGCCCCAGCCCGCTAGCTGACGAGAGTAAGGGTTGGAGGTAGTGCAATGCCAATTAACAGTGAGTTTAGGGAGCTCTGGTCATACATTTTCACTCATCATCACCCATGTTGGTCAGCTTGCTTTCATGTCTAGTAACTGAGGTTCTCTCCGTGCCTACAATCTTGGCAAATGTCAGCATTATTTAGCCAAATTTTGACCTTCTCATCATCCTGTTCTCATGAGAAGGGTGCTCTCTGTACCCTTAGCTACTGATGGAGGTCCTGTCATAGCAGACTAATGGCCAGACCCCAGATGCCTTCTGTAGCTGCGTTCCAACAGCTCTGCCTCCCCACACCGTCCTAGTGCTGTAAGTAATAGATCCTACCACCATAAGACTAGACTTGCTAACAATGGGTTTCTGGGATTTCTCCTCAGGAATCATAGCTTCCAACCAGATCGATTTCTTTTTTTGTCCTCCTTATCTTTTGTTACTGCTTTCCTTTGTCCTGGTCCATCATGACAATTTCTAGATATTGCTTTCGTAATGACATAGTGTCTCTTTTTCTAGCTTTAAGCACAGTAGGAAGCAAAAAGCAGTTTAACACTTCAGCCAATCGGAGGTATGTCATAGTCATCAAGAGAGGCACAACATTAGAGGTAGACTTAGCTTAGATATCTGGTTTCATTATGGTATAATGAACTTAGACCATCACTCATTCTTTCTATTTCCTCAAGTCAAACCTGAGGATACAAATATCAACTTCATAGGGATGCTGTAAGATTAAATGAGATGACATATATAAAAAATGTAGCACAGAAGTTGCCATAAACACTCAATAAATAGAAATTAAAATAAAATCTGAACTATCATTTGTTTTATAGATACCTCTATCATCTAGTAGAAGCATCGTCCTTATTTTTTCTTATTCCAAAAGCACAAAACTATTTATCAGAGAGTTTACCTTTACGAGTATGAATGAACTTGGATCATAATTCTTGCTTTAAAGTACTTGTTTCAGTAGTTTTCAAAGCCTTTATTTTTTTTAATTAATTGTTTTTCCAGACCAGCAAATATTTAAGTATTTTTAAGGTTCCATTTGTTACATTAAGATCAGATTTGTCATGAATTTACTTTGATACAAGGTGTATGACATATAAATGTGTTCATGGCTTGCATATGCACTAACTTATTGATAAAGCCATCATTTCCCTACTGGTCTGAAATGCTGATATTATCATGCATGTACTTAAACGTACATGTGAATCCACTGAAGATCTTTTTTATTTTTAACTAGAAGCATTTTAATTAGATCAGTCCTACTCCTCCCATTCCTCCAATCTTATATATGTAGAACTGAAAAGGCTCTCAGGGAGTAGGTCTTCCCCTTTACTTGACAAAATATTGCTTAATATTCCATATTTTATTGAAAGCAGAGTCAGGACTAGAGCTCAGGTCTATACTCCCAGGGTAAAGGATCTGGGAGGCTGGTTTGGGGTGGGGGGCATGAGAGTGTTGAGGACTAGAGCACTCTTCTCTTCTGTGTGGAGCTGAAAGGAGGGCATAGATCCCGGCTGGTTTGGGGTGGGGGGCATGGGAGTGTTGAGGACTAGAGCACTCTTCTCTTCTGTGTGGAGCTGAAAGGAGGGCATAGATCCCGGCTGGTTTGGGGTGGGGGGCATGGGAGTGTTGAGGACTAGAGCACTCTTCTCTTCTGTGTGGAGCTGAAAGGAGGGCATAGATCCCCCCAGTCCTGTTCTTTGCTGGATCTCATGTAAGACAAGAGTAGAAAGTAGCAGAGAGTCAAAGGGAGAGGAAAGTCCCTTGGTTATGAGTGCTTTAATTTCACAAATTAAAGGAATCAGCAGAAAATACAGTTCCCAATGCAATATCCATTAATAGAGTTCTGAAATATATTAGCCAATTATACTTTTCTCAAGCAGCCTGGGAAACTTCTCCAAATATCCTTATCAACACAATCAGGTACTCAGAAAAACAGCTGTGCTAGAGCCAATACACCTTTGAGTATGAAGGGCTGAAAATTCTCAGATTTAGTCCAAGACTAACTTAATTGTTTTTTTGGCCGCATTTTGGGTTTTCTTTGCTGCACATGGGCTCTCTCCAGTTGTGGTGAGCAGGACCACTCTTAGTTGCGGTGTGCGGGCCTCTCATTGTAGTGGCCTCTCTTGTTGCAGAGCACAGCCTCCAGGCATGCGGGCTTCTAGTTGTGGCCTGTGGGCTCAGCAGTTGTGGCTCACAGGCTCTAGAGTGCAGGCTCAGTAGCCATGGAACACAGGCTAAGTTGCTCTGAGGCATGGGGGATCTTCCTGGACCACTGCTCCAACCCGTGTCCCCTGCAATGGCAGGTGGATTCTTAACCACTGCACCACCAGGGAAGCCCCCAAGACTAACTTTAATCAGGGAACTAATTTTACTTTTAAAATGGAAATCATGGAAGGAGAAAGGGAGAAAATTTAAGTTGAATGGTTGAAAATTAAATAGGATGTTGAAGGTTATAGAAAGCTGGCAACGTGGAATTGACTTTCATTTCACACACAGACCAATTGCCCAAGGTCAGAATGAGTCTTCAGTGGCAAAAATACCTTGGTGCACCTAGCGTTTCTGTCTCCGGTTGTGTCTGGAACCCATTCTGCAATGATCTTCGTTATGGCTAAAGTGCAAAACTGCCTCATGATTAGCTCCCCTGCGTGGGCCCCCTCTGAGTAGGCTGAGTCGGATGTTGTTGTCAGAGAATTGATGTTATTACCATCATTCTTACCAGATGTGTATCAGAATCTTATTAGAGGGAACTACCTAGTATCTTTCCCACAGCTTTTTCATCACATATTGGCACCATTGGCTCCCACATGCCTGCTCAACACTATCTTAGGCCTGAGAATAATCCTGTCCTATGGTGGAGAGAATTGATGAGTTCCCTATCTAGGAGCTTGACAGACTCACACCAACCCAGCCTGGCATCAGTTTTGGCTTTGGACTTGGACCTCAGTCCCAGGAAGACCTTTCACTATTTCTGTGGGCCAAGGTCTCCTCATCATTTTTAGTTCCACTTTTAGTAATGCCTCAGTTTTCTCTCCAGCTTGAGACTTTTCACCCCCACTTTTCTAACTATAGAAACTGGCTTTGCTCTTACCAGTCCTTCTGGGGAACGGTCCCTGGATCTGTGGTCAGGTCTCTCCAGTAAGTACCACATTCCTCCCCCTGGACTGTCAACCCAGGACTGGATTCCATTCCCCATCAAGCTGTTCACCATCTAGTTGACCAGCTACCACCTCCAATAGACCTCCCGGGCTCCAGTCTGCCTGAGCCACTGTCTCCAGCTGTTACCACCCTCCTTTCTCTTCCTGCTTCCTGTTACTTTCTCCTTTGATCTTCTCCTGATCACCCATTTCACCTGTCCAAAGCCCTCCATGTCCCACTTGTCTAGGGATCACACGCTCTGATACTAGCCTCTTCACATCCAACTTTTCCTGCCTTCACAAAGGATAAATAATAAATCCTACTGCATTGTGATAATATCTGTAGGGGTGAGTGGGAGAGAGCCATTAGCTACGAAAATGAACTAACTTGCCTCCTGGTCTTAGAGTCTTAGCATTTCACTGGAAAATGTGGCAGCAAAGAGGTAAGTCACAACCTAAGGAAGCTCATACTAAAAAGCAATATAGGTGGCAGGTCAAAAATGGGCCATGTTCATAGCTTCCAACTCCTCTCCTCCTTTCATTTCCCCTTTGTATATGGCAAGTTCCGAACACATTGTTTCATGAGATTATTACAGAACTTCCCTCAGCATCATTGCCCACCTCAACCCTGTCCATGGTACGATACTGAGAAAACTAGCTCGCAAGAGACATGAAAAAATCACATCTTTGACATCATGGCATAGCTTTCCTTCCCCTTTATTCAATGTCTGAGATCTACATGCTGGGCCCAAACCCAAATATTACATATTTGCTTCATATTCTTTTGAGTGGTCACCTCACCTTGTGAGTGCTAAAAGCACCTCCTCTTCTTCCTCTCATTGTATAATGTAGGACAAAACTTATATCCATTTTCCATCTGATGTCTGCCCTCTACAAGAGTCTATGCTCATCTACTCTACAGAGACATACAGAAATTTGACTTAGGAATGTGTCATGAATTTCTCTTTAAGGGTTAGATCAAAGGAGCCTGGAGAGCCTGGATTATCAGGGCATGTGTACAGAAAGGATACTCCAGATATAAGACAGCAGGTTTATGGTACAGATGCAAGAGGCTAGAGAAAGGGACCTGGGTCCTTCACGCCTCTTCCACCTAAGGGCAGCAGTAGTTTGGAAGTGACAAACTATAAGGTGCCATAACCATATAAACCTGGAAATGTGGGAGAGGGGGGCATGCAGGAAGTGACAAATGTTTAAAAAAATTTAAAAGGACATCAACAGCTGCTCTTAGCTGTGATCAGCCACTCATGCTTCCTATCCCTCCTCTGAGAGCTAGATCCTCAAGGATAACCCATGGCTTGGAATTTTCATGACTCCATTGTCAATAGATCAGAGTCCTTTGTGTTTTTACCATTTCTTGTACAAACTTCTAATTCCTCTGTAACATAACCACCTGTTTCTGTTCCAGTGCCTCAGTAACCTATGCAAATGGGTACCCAGGACAGTGCCTGATGAGTGAGAGATGCTCATTAAATGATCACTTAATGACTGAATGCAAGGATAAAGAATGTGGTGTTTATTGGACTCATTCTGCATGAATGGAAATTTAGAGTTCTGGACCATAATGTTTTACTGGTTCTGAAAGGTCTCTGTTTTCCTAAGGAAGTGTCAGGAGTGAAGGGAGTCATAATTACTGAGACTTCTGAAGCTCTCGGTTCCCCCAAAGAATGTTTTCCTGGTACATGTTCCTATTACGTGGGGGAGTTTAACAGTTTACTTGGTTTCTATAGGGAAATTTACTTGATAACTAAAAGGAAGACAGTCCCACTAATCACTTGTCATTATTGCTAGTTGGTGACTTTAAATGAAATAACATTTAAATTTCTTGAACACCTACTCCTTTTTTAGGCACTTGCTAAGCACTTTATAAATAAAAACCCATTTGATTTTCCCCAAAACCCTGCAAAATAAGTATAATTATGTCTGTTTTATAGGTGATGGAATTGAAGCACGGAGAGATTTTCACAATCACACAGATTTTAGCTACGTCTAGTAAATGACAGCCAGAATTTTTTTTAATGGCTCATGTTAACTAGACTCTTGACTCAGAGATTAGACTGAAAGTTTTGAATGATTGTCAGTGCAAACACATTTCCTGCTAATGATCTGTCACATTGTTTTAAATGAAAAATACTTTCTTTGACCCCAGGAATTAAATACTTAGTTTTTGTTGTGATCAAAGGCTTGGGATATAAAATAAAAATATTCTCAGATATCAGTCATGACTGGGAATGAGATGATTAACATGTTACAATCAGAGATGGGAAAGTTGGTAATTATGATGCTGTCTGACATATAATAATACATATCAGGACTGGACCCTCACTGATTTGGGGATGGCCAGGTAGTAATGATGATCACAATATTAATACTAACATATATATATTACATACCATATTTGTTCCTTCACATAATAAATATTTTTGGAGCACCTACCTCTTACGTGCCAGGCACTGTGTGAATTGCTGGGAATATATTCATTTAACCTCCTTAATGTTTCTATAATCATTTATTTGCTTCCTATACCCTCTGTTCTTGACGTGATCTGGGTTTTTATCTGCTCTTCATTGGACAAAAATCTTCAATTTTTGGCTATAAATCTCCACTTGTTCTTACTGTATTCAGATTTGAGCCCGATCTTTCTCCCCCACTGCAAAAACCCAATTGTACTAGTCCTTCTTGAATAAAGTCTTCCTTACCATCTTTAACAAGTGTCACAAATAATTTTTCTTAAACACTACCCATTGCTCTTTGGATGATAGTCTGAACCTGTAACATGGATTATAAGGCTCCTAATAATAAGTCATCCTCATCTCCAAGGAGACCAAAGACCTACCTAAAACCTCTCTCAGCTAGTTTAGTCAACTCTCTTTCTACTCATATACCCATTTCATACTATGCCAGGCTGGATTACAACTCCTAGTTAATTGTCAGTTTCCTAACTAACCTCTGAACTTTTCAAGGAAGGGATTTAAATATATCTATCTTTGTTTCCATGACACCTCTTACAACACTTGGAGAACTACATGATTTTCAAAAGTCTGATGACTATTTAGACATTATCTTCACCTTCAGGATTTGTTCATTTAAAGTGATTTCATAAGCTCCACAAAGATAGAGGTATTTGATGGCACTGAAGCTGATGGTTATATGCCTTTTACAAGGTGTTATTTTGACTGAGTGGTTATTTCAATGCACTTACTTCAATTGGTCACACTCTAATTTCATCAAGATGCTCTAGCCCTTCTGCACAAAGGCTTAGACATGGAAATATGCAGAATTCGTAGCAGTTAACTTCTACCCTCACTCCTTAGTCTGTTCACTTTTCTGCCTTCTACCTCCCTTTACCCTCCTTCTTGCTCTTTTCCATCCTTTTTTTTTTCCCTGTTAAGATTACTTGACTATTTGATTATTATGATAGAGTTTTCCGAAGATTCACCATCAGAATGATTTATCTGAAATTTAACATATTATTAAGGAAGTAGGACATTGCTCGAAGGTCATAGTTTGGATTTGAAGCTTAAAGGTTTTCATAATGTTTAGTAAAGGTAGCATAAATGTCATCTCTCTCTAGAACTAGCACTCCCATAGTCAGTGCCAATTGGATTTATTCAGGACTTAGATTTCTTGAGCTTTCCCAAGAAGCATTTGTCAAAAATGACTGCAGTTTCCAGGAAGTTATTTTGTTCAGCACACTTACTCCTTTAACTAACACGGTCAAACACATGATACCCATAAAAATACTCTCAACCATACAACGTGCTGTCAAACCAGAGGGAAGAGAAAAAGAGGTGAGAAATGTGACAAAGATCTACCATGGTCCTCTCACCAGTGTTCATTAATTTCCATATCAATATCTACATAGGAGGGAAGATTCATAGATATCTAGGTTACCACAAGGATATAAAGTATAACATATTAAATAAAATTGGAAATAACTGAAATATACAAATGTTGTTTTGCAATCCATCATGTTTACAAAAATACAGCCATCAAGACACCCAATAAATTAGTCTTGATGAGATTTGTAATAAGGCATTAAAGATAAGCTAAGTAAACTATTGAAATGTTAGAAAAATATATTGCTACATATCTAGTCATACTCTATATTTTAGGCAAATAATCAGACAAGAAATACTTTTAAATAAATAGAAATTTAAATCTTAAACTACACAAAGCGAATTTAATATTTTTGATTACCTAGTAGAGTTCAAAGCCATTAAACCCTGAGTAGGGATTATAATGGCTGGAAAGAAAACTTTTTTTTTTTTTTTTTTTGGTACTGAAATCCTTTGGTTCTGTTTTTATCACCAGTGAAAATTAAAGACTTTTAGTATAAATGAAGTCATATTCAGCTTTTTAAAATTCCAGGGCAGTGTGGAGTTTAATATACTCCTTTGGTTTCTGGAGAAAGCTGCTCATTACAAGAGCTAAAAGAAGAAAAAAATAATTATTCCTATTGGTGGTTCAGTCGTGCACCCAGAAATGTAATTTTGTAGAACTGTCAGAACTGTTGATAAGATTTTTAAACAGATCACAGAGGATCACTTTTTGCTCAAATATTCTCATTTCTTTAAAAAAGCCAAAGTGATTTTATTTTTTATAACTGGATAGAATTGTATAGGATAGCAAGCCTCAACTCCGTGATAGCAAATAGTTGGAAGTACAGTTTGTTATTTTGGGACAGAGTCTACCCCAAGTATCGTGGCCCTGTGGACTCACTGCCACTCAATGAGGACAACCGCTCTGAGATGGAGTATGAAGGCTCTATACGTTTCTGTAAGAGGACAGAGAGGCAGTACAACCCCTCCCCCACCAAGTCACTGTTTTCAGGAAGGTGTCTGCTCTCAACATCTTACCTCCAAAACCTCATGGTATGCATGGGCATCCCTCTCCTCTGCCCACACAAAGAATGACATTTGCTTCACTTCGTTTTCTGCACTTCATTTTCCCTAGCACAAAGTTAATATCACAAATGGCAATGGGGAGCTGAAATTTTAGACGGGAAGGAGGACAAATAAACTTTGGTCTAAGGTTTTCCTACATCATGGCCCCTGTTCTGCACAGCTGGAACTCATGATATTTTCCAGGAACAAAATTCTGGGTTTGGCAGAACTTTACAAATGTGCATATCCTTTGTGTATATTTGAAAATGCCAAAAACGTCTCATTTTGTGCAGACTTTCCTGACCTCTGAGTCAGTTTCAAACCTCTATAATTCACGTTCAAACCCAGTGAAAAAGGTAAAGGTTTAGAAGCTTATTTCCAGCACCCTGAGATTCAAACCTCTCTAATCAACCAATCTGGCCTCATATCGCAGGATAGCAAGCATCCTTGTGAGACTTTACAATGTTTTGCTCCCAAGTGAGCTGAAAATACTATAAGAATATGAGAATCACTTTCTACATTTCCTCTCTCCCTGTGTGTCTGTATGTATTTTCACTGGATTTTGTGACTTTTGTCACTTCTATTGCACATCATCATGAAAGATAAACATACGTTGCAGTTGGGGTGGAGAAACTGGAGACAAACACAGAAGAGTCTAGAAATTTGAAAAAACAGGTCTAAATGGGACACTAATTTTTTGCAGGTCTAGTGTTTCTTTTAAATTAGTTAAACTAAAATGTGCATGGGGAAAAGTAAAGTGAATTTAGGAAAAGAAAATGAGTGGCTTTGTCCTTACATGTTGGGAGAGGGGTCCTGTGTTGGAAATCTCCCAGACTGCCCTCCAGATCCAGTGATCTGCTAGAAGTACTTATAAAAAGTTCAAACTAGGGCTTCCCTGGTGGCGCAGTGGTTGAGAGTCCACCTGCCGATGCAGGGGACACGGGTTTGTGCCCCGGTCCGGGAAGATCCCACATGCCGCAGAGTGGCTACGCCCGTGAGCCATGGGTGCTGAGCCTGCGCGTTCGGAGCCTGTGCTCCACAATGGGAGAGGCCACAACAGTGAGAGAGGCCCGCGTACCGCAAAAAAAAAAAAGTTCAAACTAGCAAAAGGATAATTCCAGGGGGCTTAGAGGAGTTCCAAAAATTTGGAACTCCCTACCAGACTCCCTGTTTTATATGGTTTGAGTTTTCCCCATGGTGACCAATGGCAGGGCACAGCCAACTTTATTAAGCCACTCTGACGGGGCACCCTAATTTTTCCACCCACACTTTCAGACTCCAGGAATCAGAGGATAATGAAGTTAGTGCCAAGGCTCTAGTGCATTAGTGCAACTTCCACTCTCTTCTCTCAAAGATGAATGGAAACAACTTTGGCCACGCTCTCCCTTCACATTTCCATTCATCTGCCTAAGCTCCATTTTCTTCTTTTCTAAACTAACTAATTGTGGTAGAGCTTCTTTCAAGAAACCTTCCCCAAGTCCCTGCCTGCAAATTCCCTTGCTCCTTTGAGTGCCCTGCCTCTCTTCTCTGTGCTTCAACTAGGATGCTTAAGACTGGTCACCTTAAAGGATCACCATTTAGGGATATGCAATCTATTCCCAAGTAAATGTGCACTCCTGCAGGACACAGGCTCCCTGCAAGTGTATCAACCTGCCTGGCTGAGATAATGGCCTTCCATCTGTCACCTACTAAGTAACTCAGAGAAGCCGTCAACAAGAGAAAAAGAAAAGTTAAAATAGTTAAAAAGTTAAAATAGGTATAAACAGGAAAGCATGAGCAGACACCACACAGTTTTCTGAAAATTCGGACTTAGAGTTGGGGCAAGGAAGAGTGGAGTACAGCTCAACATAGAAGCAGATGGCTTTTCTAGGGCAAGCATAGAAACCCAACTTTGTGGGCAAAATCTGAGATCAAAACTACAAAAACAGATAAGAAACCAAAACAGGAGGATTTACTTCCTAATATTTCCCAACTGATCTATGAAACATAGTCCTGTTTCAAGCTCCTCAGAAAAGAAAAGAAAAATTTCCATTTCCAGATAGGCTTGGGAAATATTCTATACTATATCCCCTACTCACAGCTATCTCAGGAATTATTTTAAATGCTCCCAGAAGACCTGCAATAAAGGTTAAATCTTCTTGACTAGAAATGCACCATCTTTTTGTTTAAGTTCTGTACTTTCACTGTTTTATTAACACAAATTAATGTTCCCCAGATCTGGGTTCCATGAAACATGCATTGGGAAACAGCATTATCCATGCATTCTTAGGAACACCATGCTGCTGTCCTTGGTCTCTATGAAATGTCAATCTATCAGCTGACTTACGTTCATCTTGCCTCAGAATTCACTTATTTCTCAACACGTAGTTGTTTTATGAATGAAATAATTAGTGACCTGGTGTCATGAGTACAGTGGCATAAAAAAGTCAGGCTCAGTATTTAGACAATCTGAATAAAAGGATGGGTGAAAAGCAATCCCAAGAAGGAAAAAGAAATAAATTCGTTTGCTGGAATCTGTTCAAGGGCTAGAATGACTAACACTGTCAAAACCACTCACAAGTGATTAAGAGAGAATATCAGGTCCACCTTACCAGATGCCTGTGGGTCCCAGGTGGTGTAACCACAGTCTGACCCAGATGTTCTTTCCCCAGCTTTGTGATTATTCGCTGCGAAGCCAAGTGTAAGCTACTTGGTATTACTAGCTTTGGCTTACGGATCTATAAAATGAGGCTAGTAGTGCACGCCCACGACAGGCATGGGAATGAAATGAACATAAATGATTTCAAGCTCTTTGCAAATTTGAAATACTAGTGATCTGTGCTAACTAGACTAACTCTGTCTTTATGCTCCATTTATCCTTTCCCTTCCCTCAGGGAGACTTGTGCTTGTCTAAGAGCACTGAAAAAACGCATCTTACTGAGAGGTCATTCTCTCTTTGTGTGTGTCCAACCAAACGTGAGGTCCAACTAGAACTCTGGCCTATTCAAATTGAGCATTAACTAAAAACAAGGTCTCTCAGATAGCCATTCACATTTCTAGTCTCTTAGATAGCTATTTGCTTTTCCATGGATTTCAAATAGGTGTCAAAGTCTTTCTGCAATGATGACAACTTGATCACCTCAACAACTTTGTGATTTGGGTAGAACCAGCATTAGATTCTTAGAGATTTGTATTTGTTTTTCAGAAAAGAAAAAATAAACTCAAAGGAGTTATGGGGATTAGGTCAGTCAAGAGTCAGGAGTACTGGCCTCAGATTTGACTCCTGAAAAAGAGACACTATCTCATGCACACATGTACCTGTAAGTGGTCTTACAGTAGCCCTTTTCCACTTTATGAATGGACCATCAGGGCACATGAGTGAGGAGAAGAGGAGTCATTGCTTCTTAAGTATCTAAAAATATATCAGATTCCTGTTTCTTCATGGCTCTGCAGAACAGAGATCCCATAATCCTAATCTGTCACAGTCAAAACCAGCTGAAACAAAGGTTTCTGGAAACGTTAATAGAATCATAGACTCCTATATTTGAAAAGAATCTCATAGGTTATCCATGTAGCTTTCAGGCCAAAGCATCTTATATGGTACCAATGCATCTTATATGGTACCAATGCATCTTATATGGTACCAGTGCATCTTTTATGGTACCAATGCATCTTTTATGGTACCAACGCATCTTATATGGTACCCTCTCATTCACTCAGCCTTTGCTCCTGATCTGACAACATTATCGCTATCCCACCATCAATGGCCAAAGTTATATGACAACTGTGCATGCCTAACCCCCTCAATAGGCAGCATGCTCTTTAAAGGTACTCATTTTATATTTTGCCTTTGTATTTCTAGGAACCAGCCAATGTCTGGCCCAGAAGATGTGGCAATAAATAATTTGACAACTTCTCTTCTCACCCAAACTAAAGCAATAGCCTCTATTAGTTCCCCTACTTACACCTAATGGTTGCCTTTAGTTCAACCATATTATCCACAGAGAAAAGAAAGAAAGGAAGGAAGGAAGGAAGGAAGGAAGGAAGGGAGG
>NW_020173656.1:4404105-4425716 GCF_003031525.2 Neophocaena asiaeorientalis asiaeorientalis
AAATAGAGGAAGGAAGGAAGGAAGGAAGGGAGGGAGGGAGGGAGGGAGGAGGGGAGGAAGAGAGGGAGGGAAGGAAGGAGGGAGGGAGGGAGGGAGGAAGGAAGGAAGGAAGGAAGGAAGGAAGGGAGGAAGGAAGGAAGGAAGGAAGGGATTTTATAAAAGTAAACCATACTATGCCCCCAGTCCCTGCTTAAAACCTATATATTTCCTTGAACATACAAACATAAAATCTAAACTCAGTACTACTATCTAGAAGCCATATCCTTTATTTTATTTAATTTATTTATTTATTTATTGTGGTACGTGGGCCTCTCAATGCTGCAGCCTCTCCCGTTGTGGAGCACAGGCTCCGGACATGCAGGCCCAGAGGCCATGGCTCATGGGCCCAGCTGCTCCGCGGCATGTGGGATCCTCCCAGACCGAGGCACGAACCCGTGTCCCCTGCATCGGCAGGCAGACTCTCAACCACTGTGCCACCAGGGAAGCCCTAGAAGCCATATACTTTGAAGCTGAGATTATTACCTCTTTTGCTTGGTCTCCTCCCACCTTCCCATCACTGATGATGGTCTAGTCAGAGGGGCCACCTTCCTGCAGATAGAACACGCTACACTTAAGCCAATGGTCCTTTCATTTCTGGTTCCCTCTGCCAGAAACTCTCTTCCCCCAGTTCCCATAGGACTGGATGCTTCTGCCATTCAGATCCTTGGCTAAAAAGTCTCTTCCCTGGAGAGGGCTTCCCCACCTACTCTAGCTTATATGCCTATTCACAAATACCTTATCACATTCTATTACCGTACTTCTTTTATCTTAGTGAAAAAAACTTATGCTTTTGGTTTTCTTGTTTATTGTTTATTGTATACTTGTTTTCTTGTTTATTGTATACTTCCTGCAATCTGGTATAAGCCTGCTAAGAACAGAATCTGGCCTGCTCATTCACCATTCTCTAAATCTAGGCCTTAAAATCAACTCTAAGCTTATAAAGAGGATATTCCACTCACTCTCCTCTGAAACAATGACTAAAAGAATTAATAATTCATTTAATGCTTAAACTCTCTCAAATACACTTACTGTTGTCTTAACCAAGTGTTACTCTTATTTTTCCTGGAGTAGAACATGATAAAAAACAAAACAAAACAAAAAAAACAGTGGTTCTCTACTTTATACCAATTGTTACCTAAGATTTCCCTTATGCAGTTGATGTTTGTCTTTCTGAAATATTCTTCTTATTAATGAATATTCTCACTCCTTATAAACAAAGCCAGTCGACGTTCTTTTCTCCATCACAGTTCTTTGATTATTGCCTTCAAATCCTCTGTACAGATTCTTTTATGCAGGCTAAGAACATCAGATCTTTCTTCTATTTCATACTTTGTACTCTCAAATATACCTAATTTTTCTTCTAAATATATTCCAATTTGTATTTATTTCTTACAAAGTATGGAGCTTTAAGTTGATAACAAAAATCAGAAGTGTGTTTTCATTGATACAGAGTAGACTGTGTGTGTGTGTGTGAGCTCATATGTGTATTTGATGCCACTTAATATCACATAAACTTTGTTGGCAGCTACATCACACCAAAGACTTAAGCTGTTTATGAGCTAAAAAATCCCCAAGCCATTTTTAAAGACCTGCAGCAAGTCATGTATGATGACGGACCTCCAAGAAGGCCACTAGTGATCCTGGCCTCCTAGTATTTAAAGCCCTATTGCAGTCCCCTGCCATATTGTATCAAGGCTGGTCTATGTGATCAGTACAATATGGCACACGTGATGGTATGTCATCTCTGAGACTATGTTATAAAAGACATTTTTGATGTCTGCCTTGCTCTATCTTAACTCACTTGCTCTGGAGAAAGCGAGGTACTATGTCATGAGGACATACCATCCTCATGGAGAGACTCCGGTGGTTAAGGTCCTTCTGACAACAGCCATGTGAATGAGTCATCTTAGAAGCAAAACCTCCAGGCTCAAGTAAGCCTTGAGTTCAACTTCATGAGAAACCCTGAGCAAGAACCACCCAACTATGCCTCTGCTGGATTTCTACTCTCAGGAACTATGTGAAAAAATGAATTTTTGTGTTTTAGCTGCTAATTTTAGGCTAATTTGCTATACAGTAACAGACAACTAACACATCATGTCTCCACCATCCTAGACTCATACAGTTGTTTTTCAGAACTAAATTTGCATCTGTACATTTATTCCTAATAATTTCATAGCTTTACATCTGGTTTTCTCCAGTCTGTTAAGATCTTTTTCAGTAAGTGTTTAGATAATCAACATATCTGACATAGACACCATCTTATAGAATTAAAAAAAAAATCTATTAACTTCCAAATTACTATTGCCTTTCAAGTTACTGATAGACAGGCTAAAATGGAAAATATGTTGGACTGCATCCCGGTGGCTTTCACCAATCTCTCTGGATTTATACTTTTACAAACTCTTTTCAAAGAGACCTGTTACCACCTAACACTTCTCTTTATTTTCTCCTTTTCCATCCTATGTATCTCTTACCTATAAGGATATTAAAACACTTGAGTTATGTCAAGTTGCATCTTCTTGCACTGCCAGCCTTAGTATTGTTAAGTTAAAAAAGGAAAAAAGACTCTCGTTTGGACATGACTTCTTAGAGAGCCCGTTTTGATACCTGGAGATATTATTTTCCTATTTGTTTCTCTTTTAGGGGCTCAGAGGCCATTGTTTTATGGCTTCATAATAATGCCATAAGTTGGGATAAAGGTCATGCTTGTCAACTTACTATTCTATCTTCTTCCTTTTATTAAATATGAATATTCATTTCCAGTCCTGTGTCTACTCTCCCATTCTGCACTGCTCATCAAAGATCACTGTTTGCAACTCTCAGGCCAGGACTCACTGGCAATCTCTTCATACATTTTGCAATGGTCACCTTGCTTCCCAAGGTAGTTCATTCCATCTATGCATATTTATTTTTATATTTCATTATATTGAGTCATTCTCTATTTCCTTTTAGGCATCTCCTTAACAGAATACCAATCTACAAACAAATAAAAAACAACAACAACAAAAGGAAAATACAAGGAAAGATAATATACTAACCACTCCATATTTTATAACCACTACAAACCCTGAGGAGTCACATCCGTTAAATTAGTGAATGAATGAATGAATGAATGAATGAACCAACAAATGTATGAAGTATCCTCAACCAGAATATCCAATTCTGTTAATCAACACTAAAAATTCAAACACTTATATTTGAATTCAGTTAATATACTCTTTGCTTTAACACATTACGAGAAGGTGATAACATTTATTTTGCTTCACTTTCCCCTGAAATGTATTAAGATTTTCTGCCAAGTTTTTAAATCAATAAGCAGAATATTTCTTCAGTTACTTACTGTGCATGAAAAAAAGCAAGAAGACAGAAATAGAACACAGTTTTGAAAATAAAAGGCCGATTTAAAAATATTTTCAGATATGATTATATTTTCCATTATTAGCTTTAAATAGATACCATCAAAAAAAGGAGCGTTCTGCCTGTCAACCAAAGAATACTGTTATATGCAGGTAATAAGCCAATCTGAAGATATATAAAATAAGTTATTATGCACAGATAGATAGATAGATGATAGACAGAAAGACAGTGGCTTACTATGGAGCCACTAGCACAGGAAATGTCTTCCTCTACCTTGTTCATGATGATCTGGCCTTGCAGGAGGGGAGGCCTCTGATTATTTAGAAGACACATCTCTGCGTGTGTGTGGCGGGCACAGGGAAAGGGGAGACGGGACACAGCAAGGAACTCACATTTCTATCAAGAGTAAATGAGATGCTCTTTGAAATAGTGAGAGGTCCTTAGGTCTTATGAGAAATATAATCCTGAATTACAGAAAAGCAAGGTCAAAGCTTACATAGAAAAGAGGAAAAAGGAGATAAGAAAGGTAAAGGTGTCTGTGTTGGTGCTGCAGATAAATGAGAAAGGCCAAGAAGATGAAATCAGGAATGAAAAAGATCCAGGTCAAAAATGTTGCTTCCAACTGGAGTGGTGAAATAATATTTCAGGGCCAAGCTTAGAAAGGCAGGCAAGATTTTAATCAGGATGACTTGGTGAGCAGGAGTTAAGTTCCAGGCCATGCTTTTAGTGACACCAAGTGAAGGGTCTGATTCCAAGCTTCACAGGTTGGAAGAGAAAACTTAGACAAACGTCAGAAAAATTTACATAGGCATGGAAATGACCTGAAGCAAAATAAACGCAGGCATGCTTGTACACACATATACACACAAGTGCATTCACAGTTCTTTATTTCTTTGGTTTTTCACCTTTCTGGACCTAAGATACACAGAATCGAGCTATTTACACTTACTAGTCACTAGCACACTCTAATTAGCAGTCCAAGTAAGACCACTGCTTTCATCGTGTTATCTTTTTTAGCCTTTCATGTCCTATCACCAAATCCATTCCACTCTGCAGCCCCTTAAAACTCCCTCTCATATACTGATTATGTCCTTCATGTCTGTCTTCCATATGTTTATTTAGATATAGATATTTCCTTGAAAATATGAATCTGTTATTTCTTACCTTTAAAACTAATCTGAGGGAATTATTATAAAACACTAATTTTATGCTGGAGATGCATAGATAAATTGATATTGTATTGCTCTCTATAATTTCCTGTATATTTGTATTATTTTAAAACTAGATAGATAGATGATAGACAGAAAGACAGTGGCTTACTATGGAGAACAGTATGGAGGTTCCTTAAAAAACTACAAATATGACTACCATACGACCCAGCAATCCCACTACTGGGCATATACCCTGAGAAAACCATAATTCAAAAAGAGTCATGTACCAAAATGTTCATTGCAGCTCTACTTACAATAGCCAGGAGATGGAAACAACCTAAATGTCCATCATCAGATGAATGGATAAAGAAGATGTGGCACATATATACAATGGAATATCAGCCATAAAAAGAAACGAAATTGAGCTATTTGTAATGAGGTGGATGGACCTAGAGTCTGTCATACAGAGTGAAGTAAGTCAGAAAGAGAAAGACAAACACCATATGCTAACACATATATATGGAATTTAAGAAAAAATAAATGTCATGAAGAACCTAGGGGTAAGTCAGTAAAAAAGACACAGACCTACTAGAGAATGGACTTGAGGATATGGGGAGGGGGAAGGGTAAGCTGTGACAAAGTGAGAGAGTGGCATGGACATATATACACTACCAAATGTAAAGTAGATAGCTAGTGGGAAGCAGCCGCATAGCACAGGGAGATCAGCTTGGTGCTTTGTGACCACCTAGAGGGGTGGGACAGGGAGGGTGGGAGGGAGGGAGACGCAAGAGGGAAGAGATATGGGAACATACGTATATGTATAACTGATTCACTTTGTTATAAAGCAGAAACTAACACACCATTGTAAAGCAATTATACTCCAATAAGGATGTAAAAACTAAATAAATTAATTAATTTTAAAAAAGTGGCTTTTTAATGTACATAAATGGTATTACGCTACAATTCTTATACTTTTTTCCTACCCTTTTAAAAATTAATTTCTATTTTTTTGGGAGTTACCCATGTTGGTTTACAGAAATACGTTCCTTGGGACTGGTACGTTATATTCTGGAGCATGCATATTGCATATTTTATTTATCAATAGCCAAGCTTCCAACCATTTTCTACAAAATATCTTGCTATGGATTTATGATTTTCTCTGTAATCTTGCTGAGCCCCCAGGTACATACATACTCAATTTTAACAAACCCTGCTAGGATGGCTATACCAGTTTATACTCTTAGCAGCATTGCATGGAAGTTGCCACATGATCTTATGCCCTTAACATTATGAAGCTTTGATTTTTACCATTTGGAAGTAAATAAAGTAATGTCTCCTTGTTTTAATCTACATTTCTCTGGTTACCAAGGGGATGAACATTATCTTAAGTTATTTGGATTTTTCTCTCTATTCATATAGAATTGGCTTTTTATATTCTTTACTCAATTTGCCCTTTTCTTATTTATTGCTGTTCTTTCCTTTTCTATATAAGAAATAAATTGCCAATTTTACACTTAAAAAATATCGTCACTCAGTTGTCATCCTTCTGTTAACTTTTCCCTGGTAGTATTTGTTGATTTCTTTTATGATGTATATATGACTTTTTTTTTTAACGTTTTTAAAGATCTTTATTTTTTCCCATCCAAAGATGAAGAAATATTCTCCTACACTTTTGTTTTATTGGCTTTATAATTTTTCTCTTTCACATTTAGTTTCATTTTATTTGATATGTTGTTATATAGGATTCTGTGATGTTGTGATTTGTAAAATATATATATGGTCTTCATCCTTGTTCCTGGCCAGAGCTCCTAAACTCTTGGTATTTCCTGAGTGATAAGAGTGATAAAGATTCCTTCTGTTATTAATTACAAGCTCCTTTTAATCATACCTGAGTTTATATTAATGGGACAACTTTTGGAAGGTCCCTAAGGATGGGGGCTGGTTGCCAGGGGAACCAACCATGTGATTAGAGTGTTGGAACTTTCAGCCGGATTCCCCTATCTTTAGGTTGGAGAGGGAGTGCTGGAGAATGAGGTAATCACTAATGGCCAAAGATTTAGTCAATCATGCCTATGTAATGAAGCTGCCACAAAAATTTAAAAGGATAGGGTTGGGGAGCTTCTGAGTTGATGAACACATGTTGTTCTGGAAAGGTGGTATGCCTGCAGAGGGCACAGAAGCTCCGTGCCCCTTCCCTCATACTTTGCCCTGTGCATCTCTTCCATCTGCCTCCTTTTATAATAAACCAGTAATCTAGTAAGTAAACTCTTTTCCTGAGTTTTGTGAGCCTCTCTAGCAAATGGTTAGAGGAGGGGTTTGTGGGAATCTTCAATTTATAGCCAGTTGGTCAGAAGCACAGGTAACAACCTGGACTTGAAACTGACATCTGAGGGCAGTGGAATGGCAGTCTTTCATGTCCAGGTAGATGGAGTCAGAATTCAGTCAAACTGTAGGACATCCAGCTGGTGTCTACAAATTGCTTAGTGGGGGAAAACCCTTGCACATTTGATGACCAGAAGCATCAGTGGTGTTCTGGGAAGTGTTGAAAGAGAAGTAGGGTGTTCTGTGAGTAGACAGAAAAACGGGAGTTTTTCCTTTTCAAGTTCCAGTATAGTTTCACTATATTGTAAATCTTAACTACAATATATACTAAGCAACTTTTCAATACCATCGTCTAAATAATTCATTATTTCCTCACTTCTTTGTGATGCCATTCAGTACCACCTGTTCCCACGTATATGTAAATCTCTCTCTGGGCTTCTAATGTGTTCTGCTGATCTACTTCATCCTGTGTCAGTACTACACTCTTTTTATCACTATGCCTATAGAATAAGTCCAAAAAACTATGAGAGTTTACATTTTCCCCCCAAACTAGCTATTTTATAAGCTCTATTAGTCTATGTACTCCTTAGAATCTTCTTGTAACGCCCTCCCCAAATCTTGGCAGAACTTTGATTAAAGTTGCATGGAACTTCTATAGAATAAATTCAGGATAGTGACATCTTTCTAAGGTTAAATTTTCCACCCATAAACAAATATATCTCATTATTCATTCAGGTTTTCTTTTATCCTCTTTAATTAAGTTAAATTGTTCCTTCCATGAAGGTTTTCTTTCTCTTTCAATCTTTATTATTTCTTGCCCTTGTCCTAGCATTTGCCAGGGGCTTCAGTACTACACTGAATATTATAGTATAACAGTTTACAATCTATTTTAGTCCTATTAGGATCTGCTATAGAAAACATGAACTAAAATTTATCACATAAGTTTACAGAAGGACAGAATGTCCAAATTCAATCAGAGGTGGTAACATTGTCTTTTGTATGACTTGTTCAAATCATAATTGATTATATCACCTGGATTAAGCATGCCTAAGGGAATACAAATGGGGAAATGATTTTTCAAATTTTTCCCAGCCCTGAAATTATACAGGTGAAAGATCATTGACTGTATTTTCTATATATCTTGAACACGGCTCATAAAATGGCAGTAAACAAATCCTTACACAGAGAAATTAGGGAAACTTTTGTTATTCTTGAACTACCTCTCCAAATTACCCTAAACCCTAAACCCATCCCTAAAGGGATAAAAATTCATCAACAAATTTCAGTCCTCTTCTTTTCAAGTTGTAACACTTATTTCCTTTGACTGGAGAATGGGAGCAAGCGTTGAGCATTGTGGATGGGCAGATAAGACTGATTCTGAATGGCAAGAAACCCAGATGAGAAGATTTAGCCAAATGCACTTTTCTAGGCAATGTCCCTCCACCATGTTTTAAAAAGAGATCACTAGATTTTTGGCTAATAATTTCACCACCTTCAGAAAAAGAGACAGCCTTAAAGAGATCTCTGTGCAAAGCTGCAAAAGTTAAGTGGCACTTGAAATTAAAGGAAAGGATAGCATTCTTCTGGAATCATTTATGAAATGAACCCATGCATTTATTTGTACTTTCTAAAACAGCATCATTCACAGAGCATGAGACTGGCAACTTAGTTCAGGGGAGCCTAAGGAAAGGAAAGCTAAAATTGATTAATAAGGAAATAAAAGTTTACTCTTAAGAAAAAGAATCACTTTTTCAAAGCAGGGATGGATCCAAAAAGAATTATGGTTCTTTAGAGCTACTGAAGATTTACTAATGTATAGCCAAGGAAGTAACATTCTAACAACCAAGGAAATTCTATTATATAGGCTGCTGGTTCTATTTTTAAAGCGTAAAGTTAGGCAATACCATTAGGAGAATGTGATCCCTAGATTATACTGCTATGCAGGGAACATTCTCTCTTGGTATAACTTTAAAATGCAGCCTCATGCATCGCAAAAGACAAGCCAAAGGCCAAGAAAGGGCAATTTCACACCAGAGCAAGTACTCAAGTGTTCTCTCCAGGCACTGTGTCTACTGCACGTGGTCCTCCTAAGGGAGAGATGCTTAAATGGAATGGCTTCCTACATCCCATCTGCAGGCCTGGGAAAAGCTACTCCTAAATTGATCAACTCAGTGGTGGATAGAATGAAGTTTTGATGTAAGTCCACCCGATTTTACTTTTTTAACCACAAAGCCTGGACTCCATAGCTACAGCCTTATTGTTCGAATACGTGTTCTCTACGATCGCTAAATGACTGCTATTGCCAACACTTTCCCATAAAAGTGATCAGAAGCCAACAGATCATTGACCTTGAAATATACCCTCTTCAAATAAGTGTGTGTGTGCTTAATATTTAATTAATTTGGAATTTCTTCCAAATGGCCAAAGAGCAAAATTTCATGTCTCTGTGAGGCACCCAGCACCGTGCTAGGTGCTGAGGTTATGCCGACGTATACGACAAGCACAGTCCTTGTCAGCAGTGAAAACAGATATTTAAAACAGTGGCACTAACTACAAATAAGTTCTTAGATGATTCAAATGAACAAAGTACTGAGAAAGAGAAATATGGGATTTCTGGGGCCCATTATGTGGCCTTTAATCATGGCTGGAGGTAAAAGGAGCCAGAAATGTAGTCCTGGCCACTTCCACAGACACTGAAAGCTGGGCATGTGCAGAGGAGAGGGAAGAGTATTTTAGGTACCCAAGAATCCCACTTGTGAAGACCCAGAGGTCAAAGAAAATGAAATAGTTGTCATGGGGTTTCATAGATGCTGCGCTGCCTGTTCCAAAAGAGAAATCTGATTCTTTCACCTTTACCCAAGATTACTCCATCCCAGGCAAATTTTAATTGACATGATCCATGTCTCAAGGATTCAAGTTCTAACATAAAACTTTATGTTCGGATCAAATTCATTATTTTTTAACTCCAAAATAGCTTTTCTTCTTATTCCTTCTTAAATTCATTTTATAATTTCCCTAACAGAGCCCAATTCTTCTATCTTAGCATAACTCTAGATCAACCACCTAGGATTATCCAATGGAGTTATCTGCATGAAGTAATTACTTTCTTCTTTTGTGACCCCATTTTCATATTCCAAGATAAGTCTTTAGACTTTAAGGCATGCACTTACAGTTTGCAAATTTTCTTGGAAGTTAAAAGTGAGGAGTCAGCAATTTACTTCACTGACTAAAAAAGAAACTTGAAAGAACCATCCTACCTATGCATCTTTAGACACGTACAAAATCTTGATTAATTTCTTAAGATGTCAAAACTGGCAGTGAAGTGTGTGCCTTTTGTTGAAGACGAGGAACCTTTGCTCAGGGCATTTGAATAATAGTTTTATGATAATGTACAGCTGTGGTGAGTACAAGTCACATTGAATCATTCACTCATGAGGTGAAAACTAGGGAAGTGTCCTGCCTGCTGAAACAATAGCAAAGTGACTTGTGAACTGATACTGAATGTAAGGCATTTTATTAAAAATCCCTCTGATAACAAGAATAAAAGATGGAATATATGGCTGAGAATGCATTTTCTTTTTCATCAGTAATTCATAAGTGCTTACTAAATTGACATTTGAATTTAGATATGCAGGTGTGTCTTGTTTCACACAACAGATGTCTTCCTAAAAGGATACACAGAAATTACTGAAAAGGAACTCACATTTTATATGTGCTGGGGAAACTTCCTATTAAAAGGCAATCTGATAGACTCTCCTTTGCAAATACAAGGATGTTGCTGGTATGTAAACAATCCCTATTAATGGACTTGTTTCATGAGTTAATAGGCTTATATATTAGGCTTTGTTTAAAGTGTGCATAAACAGTATGGAACGTCAATATGATACAAATGTTTCAGGTTTCAGAATTTACATAGACTCTAAGAAAAATACACTTTTGTTAAAGAAGAGGGAGAAATGAAAGGAGAGAAGAAAAAGAGAGAGACAGAGAGGAGGAGGACAAAGAAAAAAGAGGTGGAAATGATTTAAGACATTCTACTTATGCGTTGAGCTTTAAAGCAGCCACAGGTACCGTTCTCAGATCTGTCTAGAATCTGTTGGCGCTCATTTGTTTTTCTTCACATGACATCTTTGTGTAGGTGTATATTTGTTCAGAAAAGCCTGATACACATTTTCAATAGCTCAGGATGTCTGAGCTGGGCCAAGCGGTGGCATACACAGAAATGCTTCTCAACTTCGTCTGAAGTAACCTGAAATTACCTAAAATCCAAATCAAGCACACATACACACACACAAAAAACCATGATGAAAACAAATCCCATTCTAAGACTTTAGAAGCTGCCTGTATGGAAGGGGAAGGGCACAGAGCCACAGAGATTTCCCTGCCTTTCCATTTGCCATTTTCTTTACAATGGCCAATCCCTTTGTGACAACATTGCACTGATCATCTATAATCATCACTCTTAATAAAAAGCTCTGATACTCTCCAGCCCTTTCAATCCCTGTGTTTTTAAGTAATCATCTTGTTGTCCCAGGTAGACTGTGTGCCTTTGGTAGTAAGATTCAAAATATACCTACAATTTTCAGACCCCAAATTATGCACCAAGAACATCATTGTGCTTTAAACAGTGCAGTCATTCATGTAATGCTCACAAACCTAAAAATAGGTATATGTGTACTTTTTTCATTTTTAGAGTAATTAACTAAGGCACTGAGAATTTAAATAACTTGTCCACCCTTTCATAGCTAAGTGGCAAAGCATGTTGCATGTTGGAAACGTGATAGAAAAATGAGTCTATACTTGAAGGAACGAATACATGAGTAAAACAAAACAAAACACCAAAACACTGACTGCTACTCAGCAATTATCAAAAGAAGGAATCAAAAGCAGAATTATAAAACTTCCATGTGTCAGTGGAGGAAAAAAAGAGATAATAATGGTTTATCTGGAAAATAGTGCCCTCCCTTCCCAATCTCATTCCACAAGTCCCCCAACCCAAGTGATGACTCAGGATGGGAACAGGCTTTACAAGCTTATCTTTCACATACCTTAAACCTCTCTCTTATTCCTGGCTTCCTTCCCTAACCTACAGCTCTCCCCAGGCCATCCGAATCCCTGCCCTTTGTTATGTATTCTCCTAGTTAGCGCCTCAGTTCAGTTCTAAACTGAACACTCATTTAAAACAACCACATTTTATTTTTATTTGTGTCCACTTTCTATATTATGTCCCAATAAGGTACTTCCCTCTCAGAAGAGTCTTAATGAATATCTGTCAAATAAATGGATAGGGAAATAAATAACATATTGCTTAGTCTTTCTGTGCCGCCTCGTTTTTTTTTAATTTATTTATTATTTATTTATTTTATTTATTTATTTTGGCTGCAATGGGTCTTAGTTGCGGCACGCAGGATCTTCATTGAGGCATGTGGGATCTTTTGTTGCGGTGTGCGGGCTCCTCTCCAGCTGTGGCATGCGGGTTTTCTCTTCTCTAGCTGTGGTGCGTGGGCTCTGTAGTTTGCGGCACACGGCCTCTCTAGTTGAGGTGCGCAAGCTCAGTAGTTGCGGTGTGGGCTTATTTGCCCCACAGCGTATGGGATCTTAGTTCCCTGACCAGGGATAGAACCCATGTCCCCTGCATTGTAAGGCGGATTCTTTACCACTGGACTACCAGGGAAGTCCCTGCCTTGTTTCTTAGAGTGTTGTGCCCTCAGGGAATCTGCAAGCCTCACAGGGCAGAGGGCACATGCATCATGCATTCTTTTTTATGTCCCTCTCTGAACCTAGCTCATAACTGGGTGCAGCGTACACCTGGCTGTTCTATAGACAAGGTAAGTGCATGTTGGTGGATAGGTAGGTTCCATATTTCAAGACCTGCAGGAACACTATCAGGAGGTCTTTAGTATGGTTTTCAGTTACCAGGATCTCCTTCTGAGCCCTTCCCCACTCTCTGATAACCCCCCAGAGGGGTAGCCCTAAAGGGCTCCTGGACCCTTTACCCTACCAAAAGTCACTTGGGAAGGAGTTTCGTTAGTGTAATGAGTGGAGTTGGTAATTTCTCTTGAGCAAGTTCCCACCTATGATCTTCATGGAAGGAAGGGCCTCTCTCCTTTCTCCTCCCAAGAGAGACATTTCCAGATCTATTCAGAAATAATGGAATACTCTGGGGGCGTGAATGACCCTTTGCTGTAGTCCTGAAACACAGAATAAAGGGCCACCAGCTACAGTCACCTGTAATTCTTCTTGATTGAATTAACTGAGAAGAACAAAAGTTGTCACCCAGACCTGAATTAACCAAGAAACTGTGCATATACACTGGCAACCATGTTTCATTTGCTTTGTTTGGTTTCTGTCAACCAAGCCAGTACCCACCCTGCGTGTCTGACAGCAAGAGTGTACAAGCTCACGAGACTCAACTGTGAAACCAAGGCAAGAGGCCAGCAAATACTTATCTCTAATAGGCTTTGCAAGGCTTAATTAACTCCTGCACTAGGAGTTCTTTGTGATGTGTGCAGATTGCCTATATTCTCAAAGGTCAGAGATGATGAAGACGGAAAGGAATAATGACTTACTAAACACTCCTCAACTGGCTCAGAAGGACACTTCTAATACTTTAAATCTTAGTTACTGTTTTATTACTAAAATTCTAGAATTGACCGATTACCTGTAGAAAATATATCTTGTAAGTGGTGGTGTTTTTTTTTGAAGGTGGGTGTAGATGTGTCTGTAGCACAAGGAGGGGTGCTAAGAGATCCCTTTTTTTCTCTTTCAGGTTGTTTCCATAGATGGGGACTCAGAACTCCAGTTAACATATGTAATATCTGAGCCTGGATATCCGAGGTCTTTCTCACTATACAAGTGAATTCACAGTGTTACAGCAGAACCTGTGTTATTGCAGTGTTCTGAAAGTTCCCACTGACATCACTGAGCTTATGGAGCAGGCTGAAGGAGCATTCTGAAAAGAATTTAAATCTGTTATTTAATTAATATCATTTTCTTTATTCATTCATTTCAGTCAAGAAAATGCATCTAATTCAAGAAAATAAATACCTGCTCATGCCAAACTCTGGGACAAGAATGGTAAGGTAGACACAATCTTCCCTACAGTCCTCCTAGCTCCCTAGGAGACTAAGAAGTGTGATACATGTGATGCAGGGAAGTGTGATATGTGATATGGGAGTGCAAAGCGTCATGCTGAGGCTCATTGAAAGCACAGGTCAATGAAGTATTGGTGAGAAAAGGACATGCTACACAGATGAATGAACCTTTTAGCTGAAAACTGAAGGAAAAAGAAGAAGCCAACCTGATAAGAGAGGATTGAAATCACTGTAGTCAGAATTCAGTTATGCAAAAGCCTTAAAGTGAGAGAGAGCATGGGACTTTCAGAAACTCCAGGAAAGCCACTTGCACCAGCTTACAGAGAGCCTGTGGCAAAAAGAGAAGGAGCTAGAGAAACAAATAGGGACCATTCACAAGGGCACTTTATCTTGAGGCTCCTTGGGGTCACTTCAATAGTTTAAAATTTAAAAGTAAACACTTAAAACAGCACTTTAGAAGACCAGTGATGGCTTTGAAGGGAGTGGTGGTGGGTGGAGAAGCCCCAGAGGCAGTGAGGAGACCAGTGAGGAGGTGATAAAGGACTTCTGGAGGAAGTTAGACTTTTGCCTGAGAAAGTATAATGCAGAGGGAGGGCACAGGAGAGGAGGTGTGTTTTAAGGCTGTCAGGATATAGAATTAAGGGGATGTTCTGTTAGACTAGACAGAAAGGAAGATGGAAAGGGCAAAGATCACTCTAAGTCTCTGGCTTAGGGCTTCTACTACTAGCTGGTTGTGGGCCAGTCACGTGGGCTGGGCGTATAGGAAGATGGGGGAACTGCCCAGGACCTTGGTGCTGGTGGTGGTGTTTGGGCAGTGAAAGGAGGAGAGTGAACGTGTTCAGTTCTGTTGATTTTTTTTTTTTAAATATTGATCTAAAACATGAATTCCACCAAATTCACCCTTCTCGCATATTAGCCTCTGGATCCCAAAGCCCTAACTCAGCACACCATCTTCTATCAGGTAGTAGTTTGATCAGTAGTGTTACTCAATTAGACCTTGTTATTTACCACTTATCTTAAAATACAATTAATGTACAGTTTATGATGTCCTTAACAGCTATTATATGATTAGTTTCACTTTTTAAAGGGGCTAGGATATTTTCAATAATCCAAAAGTAAAACTCACTGGAGTGTTTATTTTTTAATTAAAAGCTACATATCAATCTTAATTTAAATTCACAAAAGCTCTGTGATGAACACAGTGTATTATATTATATTATTGTATTGTATTATATTATTTTGAGTTATAGTGGATGAAGCCCAGCATCTAAAAGGTTAGTGACTTGGCGAGGATGATCCACATCAGTGTTCTTGCCTCTGGAGCTTAGCCTTTTTGCTCCCAGTGTGGGGCTCATTACTCTCCCCCGGTGGCTGCAAAGGGCATGCCCAGATGTTGAGTTCAGCAAAGATGCATATTTCATTGGTCATTAGAACTTAGCACTATTACTATCATCATTATTATTTTGCCTAGGAAAGTTCACTGCTCTGACCAATCTTCTGGCGAATGGAATTGTCCTTATATTTTAAAGCACAATGCGTTTTTTAAAAAGGCATGAAAAGAAATGCTATCAATGGTTTTCGTGAGTGTTTTCCCCTCAAATGCACTTTAGAGCCTGGTTCACCTACAAACTGTCCACATTGGGAATGCATTCTAATAAAAGCACATGCATTATGGAGGTGAGAACACTTGAAACAGTATTTGCATCTGCTATAAGACTTACAATGTAATGGATTTCTAACTAATTAGCATGATTTCCCAGACTGAATTATGCCACATGTAGGAGTAGCTGGATATAAAAATAAATTTGATTATAATGTGCATAAATTGCTCATTTCTTACAGAATTATGGCTTTTTCTTAAATGAATGCCCAACTTCTCCAAATTGTCAATGAAAACGTGTTTACAAATGGCTGCTCTTTTTGTGGCCGTGCTGCTTTCCGGGGGGTTGGGTACTCATGGCAGCTGCTTCGTTGGAACATGACACACACAGCACATCAGGCAATGACTGTGACCTACATTCAGGATGTTTATGAGTTCTGCAGAAATTGGGTAATTTCACTATTTTGTTCTTCTGCTGATGTGAGAGGTCTTTGAGCACCATTTTGGGCAATAAGCCCTTGGATGGAAAGGGGAAAATACAGGGCTTACAGAAGGACAAGATAAAAGGCACAAATCCATAATGGCATATTTTTCCCAGTGCTGTGTCAGGTTTTGTTAGAATGGGATAAAATCAATGACAAACATGCTCCTCTATTCCTTGGAGCTGCCATTATATACAGACAATAATAAAACAAAGCAAGACAGAATATAACCAAATGCTAAATGGCAGGGCACCAATAGTATATTCTGTAAGTCAGAGGAAGGGACATTCCTTTCTCTGAGGGCAAGTATATGGGTGGCACTTAATCTGGGAAGGAGAATGGGTGGAATGTGGATGGTTGAAGTGTAGGAGACATCCTACATCTGTAACCTAGAATGAAGGTGAGCAAAGCATGTTTCTTTCATGCACAGATTCATCTATTCACTATTAGGCTTCTATTACATGTAGACTGTAGTGATTCTCTATGTGTGATGTATCATAGGTATAACATCCCACATGCAGTTTGTTAATAGGTATAGTAGACACACACACAAATGTTCCTTTGTCAATATGCCTGGAAAGCAATGAGTAAACAAAGTTAAAGGTGACTATTTCAAGACTTCTTGGTATTCAGTGTTTTCCAAATTTTCAATGAGGGAAAGCTTGTTTTAAATTTTCAACCTACGTAGATATTCAAGGAATTTTTAAAAAATCATACATAGCTTTTGTATAACCAAAAAAAAAGTTATATAAGAGAGTAGTAAAAATTTTATGATATTAAGGGAAGTTTGACACCCTTTTCATCAATCCCAAATCACAATAACAATATATCAACTGTCGTTTACTGGTTATCTGTGCCAGGCATTGTACTAGGTATTGCACATGATTTTTGTGTAGCTGTCACGAAAACTTTCTGGATTATCTATAGCTATTTCTATATATAGATGAGAAAACTAAAGCTTAGAGAGATTAAAAATTTTATAGAAGGTCGCAGTTTGTAATTGGCAGAATCCATGCTCTCCACTTCTATATGTGGCATTTTGATAAATCATGCTTTATATAATTCTTTGCTTTGTGTATAAATAATTTGGAATGGAAGTTCCAAGAAGGACAGATATAGTCACGGAAATTTAATACAAGTGGTAGTTGAGCATCAGTCCATAGACAAGTTCAATCAATGTTTTTAGAGGGGAATGCACTTTTACGTCCAAAAGGGGATATATGTAAGGACCAAGTAATTTTGCTTCCCATTCACCTGAGGAAGTTACTTAGGATAGGAGTCGATAGATAGGTAGATAGGTAGATAGGCAGATAGGTAGATAGATAGATAGATAGATAAGGATTACTCAAAAAAGAGGAAGACTTTGGATCCAGGAATAAGTGGGCCCAGCAAGGTCAAACAATGTAGAGGCCTGTATTTACCTTACTAAGATTCTAGCTCCAACTTTAGAATTTTAGCCCCAAATTTAGCGCTAGTAAAATTCTGCTCCTGTGGGAATGACTGACTCATTTGCTCCAATCTTTTTTTCCCCAAACTAAAAACATTTGGTATTTTGTTGGTAGATGTAAAATGAGATCACTTTCTTACCCATTTCTTACATATCAGTTCTCATAAATCCCGATTCACTATTAGGAAATCAAGGTGAAGCTTGAGATTAGAGATCACAGTACAGATCACACAGGAACCCAGGACTCTTTGTAGCATAGAAAGACTAAAGTAACTGATCCACGTGACAGGATAGAACAAAATTTGGTCAAATACCCCTTATCACAATAGCAGTACCTCTTACTCTAAATTGGGCCTGGCAAGCCCAAATAAATAGTTGGTTCTTTGGTGGGTCTCAGCAACAAAACCAAAAAGAAAGTTTGCCTTTAGCCTGGAGTGGGCAGCCACAATCACTGTGTAATTAGTGGCGACCAGCAGGAAGTTCAATTGTGTTTTTTACATGGTCTGAAGAGGCTGATTTGCCCTCATTCAGCTAACCCAATGGGGAGTGTTAGACACAAAAAACCAACTGATTCCCAAATCCCATTTTAATTATTTGTTGTAGGCCCTAGTGGCCAGTTTCATCAGAGAGTTTGTTCCATTTTGGCAAGAATGCTTACTCAGAGTACCACGGAGACTTAATTCCAGAGGTTGCAAAAAACTGTGTACTCCTGAAATGAAGCCTCTCCATTATTCACAGAAAATATAAAGTCACTGCTTCTATTAACTTTCCAGCTATCACTGATTTCCTTTAAACCAAAATATTAGATTTGATCTATTCACAATACTGTGTTCACAACATAGTTATTGCTCTGAATTGCTGGTTTTCTACCTACTTCATTTTAGTACTTAATTTCTTTTTTTTTTAACATGTTACACCTCAGTATTTTAATTATACTCAGCCAAATGTATCTGAATGCTCTCAACATGCTTCATTATTTATATTAGTAGAAAAGCACATAAAATCAAATTGCATGCTGACATTCTATAATTTGTACTTGCATATCTCTAAAGTAGATTTCTATAGATACAGCAACCATTCAACAGTGGCTCAAGATATGCTATGATTTTAAAATTTAACTGAATTTTAATGTATTCTGAAAATAAAATTTATGAGATTTTGCTAGAAAATGTCTTATCTGATTATCCATATTCTACAATTATTAACTGCTCCTATTCTGCATTTGATTGAATTGTAAAAACGATGAATTCCTTCCCTTCTTACCCCAGGCATTAAGCTGTAATTTCTGCACATTTTGAGTTTTCCATATCTAAACTGGAAATTATGTTAGATCTACTGAAATATCAAGTATAAATAAAATATAAACCTTTTTTTAAATTAGAAATGGACATTACTATTTAATTTAGTAAGGAGGTCTATGGTCACACTGCCTTTCTCACAATAAATTTTTTTCTGGGTTAAGGAGATACTCTTTAACAAAAGTTGGTTTAAATTCTCCCCTTTTTCATTTGGAATTAAGAGTCAGAAGTCCCAGGAAGAATTATGAGAGCCTATGCTTTTATTTTTAGTACCACTCTGAGAACTCAGCTATGTTCTTGAATCTGGCAAAATTACCTCTCCATCAGCTTCATCTGAGACTAGGATTCCCCAAATAGATGCTTTGATTTGGTTTTTAGGCTTATTCTAAACATAGAAGAGGCAGATTAATAACAGAGAAAGCTGACAAAATGTATGCTTCTTCTTTGAATGATCAGGGGCACAGAGGATATTAGTATAAAATTTCTCTCTTGTTAGAATCTCCTCTAACATGCCACCCATTGTGAGAGAAAGAGGAGAGTCCATTGAGTTGTGGATTTCAGGGAGGAAACTGTAAGTCCTTAAAGAATGAGGAAAACAATAAGAGGCAGAATTAGCAATATAATAACATTTTAGGTGAAGAGACTACCTGAACAATTTGCTGAAAGAGGCTGAAAGCATATTGTAAATTAAAACAAACAAACAAACAAACAGTACAATTGTAAGGGGAGTATTAAAATGGTCTAGGTATGGTTAAAACACAAAGCTAGTATCTTGAGTAAAGAGAAATAGAGCTTATCACCTCCTAATAGAGAGCCCTTGCACTGGTGAGGAGCATGGCCACATCTACGTAACTTGAGAGGTGGTGGGAACTTTTGAATATTTGTGTTTGGAGGCTAGAGCTGATCAGGATGGTGTTGCAGGAAGGTGGATCTGGCAGTGCTTGAAGGATACTGGGGATATTAACTGCAGGTAGAGCAAACAAATGAGAGGCTATTAGAGCAACCCAGGAAATGGTTGATTCAATTTAAGTCCAATACAGCAATTCTGTAAATGCCTAACTTGAGAAGGGCACAGTGCTAGACACTATGTAGGCATCAGTGATAAGACATTCTTTGTTGCTTTCTCAAGTAACAGAAAGTTTATGTATTTAGTGTTGGGAGAAACAAGAAAGCAGACAGATCAGGAGGCAGGAAGCAAGGTAACATGGAAGAGAAGATAAAAACCAGGCAGAAAGTAAGGAACGATGGGTCTGAGGAAGGTAAGACAAGGACGTAACCATAGACAAAAAACAATAAATAAAAAATAATCCATACAATTCTCCCCTAACACCTCTAATTATTTTAAAGCATCATATCATTTCCTAGAAAAATAGAAATGATTAAATTAATCCATTTGACAGAGAATATCAATGTTCATAAATACCTATGTTCTCCTCTTCTTTCTGATCACAGGGATGGATTTGAGCATTACCTCACGGCCCATAATAACCTCCCACAAGTGGTTCTTTGTCTCCTCACGAGCTAGGTAAACAAATCAGCTCAGAATCTATAGGAGGGCAAAACTACACAGTGGAAGGAGCACAGAACTCTGAATGACAGGGGAGCACAGTCTCCCCCACACTGATGTGCGGCATTAGATAGTGACTTGAAGGATGATTAAATGCTTGTTGTGTTAAGCTCTTCGAGTATATTAGCCTACCCTGACTGACACGGAAAAAAACATACAAGAAGTACCAGTCAGACACTGATTTGATCAGTAAGATAAGTCTGTTCTGCTAAGTCCTCAAGAAACAGATAATTCTGAATAATAATTAAAATACCTAGGTTTTGAGAAAATACCCAAATCAATTATAAAAGCTACCAAAGGCTGACAATATATTTATATGTGTTTATGAAACAACATAATTTATTAACATAGGTGTTCATAAATGTGATATAGCTATAATTTTATAAATAAAATTTTAGGGACGATAATTTACAACTGTAAAATTTATTCTATGCAAGAAAGGATGGTACAAAATTATAAAATCTAAATATATTTTACTACCTTCTTATTAAATAAGAACTACAATACCACCTTAAAGAAGATCAAAAGAGAGAGAAGATTAAGATATGATAGAAGATAAAATTTATCACTTAATTTAAAAAAATTCTCTTAGTAAAAAAGAACAGGATGCCATTAATATGATAAAGAATATATACATGGAACTAACAGTGAATATCACAATAGAGTCACTCACATATATTTAAGTCTAAAATGAGATAAGGGTGCTTCTTATCACCATTACTATTCTGTAACATTACAAATTTTCCAGGTGAAAAAAGATAAATAACACAAGAAAAACCTGAAGATCAAGTTTCAATATTTATAGATATGATTGGTATCCTATACAAGATAATCAACTGAAAAAATAAATGGAATTCCTATGTAATATTTCTGGACACTGGTTGCTTAACAATAATAGATTCTTCAGCAGCTGACTAAGCTATACACATACATGTACCCCCCCAACACACACACATACACACAAATAAACATGAAATATCCAAAATCATTTCTAAAACAAAAAGTCTATGTAGGACACTGAAGTTTACTGAAGAATATATTAAAATGTATTGCAGGGCTTCCCTGGTGGCGCAGTGGCTGAGAGTCCGCCTGCCGATGCAGGGGACATGGGTTCGTGCCCCGGTCCGGGAAGATCCCACATGCTGTGGAGCGGCTGAGCCCGTGAGCCATGGCTGCTGAGCCTGCGCGTCCAGAGCCTGTGCTCCGCAACGGGAGAGGCCACAACAGTGAGAGGCCCGTGTACCGCAAAAAAAA
>NW_020173656.1:4425914-4443719 GCF_003031525.2 Neophocaena asiaeorientalis asiaeorientalis
AAAAAAAAAAAAAAAAAAAAATGTATTGTAGGGCTTTAGTAATTGAAGTAAAGAATGGGTCATTTCAAATAAGAAAGGTAGATTTTTAAATGATTATTATTGACATAAATAGCTGATGTTTAGAAAAAGAAATAAAATAACATCCCTACCTCATACATTATTTACATGTACATTTCTAAATGAAGTAATATGTAAATGCAAAAATGAAAGAATCAACCAATAAAAATGCATTCACTAGTGCAGGGTATTTCTATAATACTCAGGATGGAGTGAAAAAGATAAAATAATAACATAACAATACTTCAGAAACGTCTTCAAATTAAAAAAAGACAGATAGGAGCCTGAACCAAGATGGTGGAGTAGAAGGATGTGCTCTCTCTCTCCCTTGAAAAAACACCAGAATCACAACTACCTGCTGAACAATCATCGACAGACTCTGACAGGACTGGGGGCAACAGAGACTCCACTCTTGGAGGGCACACACAAAGTAGTGTGTGCATCGGGACCGAGGGGAAGGAGCAGTGACCCCAGGGGAGACTGAACCAGATCTACCTGCTAATGTTGGAGGGTCTCCTGCAGAGGCAGGGGGGTGTCTGTGTCTCAATGTGAGCACAAGGACACTGGCAGCAGAAGTTCTGGGAAGTACTCCTTTGTTTCAGCCCTCCCAGAGTCCTCCATTAGCCTCAAAAAAGAGCATGCAGGCTCCAGTGTTGGGTTGCCTCAGGCCAAACAACCAACAGGGAGGGAACACAGCCCCACCCATAAGCAGACAAACAGATTGAAGTTTTTCTTCTTTTTTCTTTTCTTTTCTGTGGTAAGCAGGCCTCTCACTGCTGTGGCCTCTCCCTTGCGGAGCACAGGCTATAGACGCGCAGGCTCAGCGGCCATGGGTCACGGGCCCAGCCGCTCCTCTGCATGTGGGATCTTCCTGGATCGGGTCACGAACCCATGTCCCCTGCATCGGCAGGTGGACTCTCAACCACTGTGCCACGAGGGAAGCCTGCAGATTCAAGTTTTACGTAGCTCTGCCCAACAGAGAAACAGCCAGCTCTACACACCACCAGTCCCTCCCATCAGGAAACTTGCGCAAGCCTCTTAGATAGCCTCATCCACCAGAGGGCAGACAGCAGAAGCAAGAAGAACTACAATCCTGCAGCCTGTGGAACAAAAACCACATTCACAGAAAGATAGACAAGATGAAAAGGCAGAGGGCTATGTACCAGATGAAGGAACAAGATAAAACCCCAGAAAAACAACTAAATGAAGTGGAGATAGGCAACCTTCCAGAAAAAGAATTCAGAATAATGATAGTGAAGATGATCCAGGAACTCGGAAAAAGAATGAAGGCAAAGATCCAGAAGATGCAAGAAATGTTTAACAAAGACCTAGAAGAATTAAAGAACAAACAAACAGAGATGAACAATACAATAACTGAAATGAAAACTACACGAGAAAGAATCGATAGCAGAATAACTGAGGCAGAAGAATGGGTAAGTGACCTGGAAGACAGAATGGTAGAAATCACTGCTGTGGAACAGAATAAAGAAAAAAGGATGAAAAGAAATGAAGACAGCCTAAGAGACATCTGGGACAACATCAAACACAACAACATTCACACTATAGGGGTCCCAGAAGGAGAAGAGAGAGAGAAAGGACCTGAGAAAATATTTGAAGAGATTATAGTTGAAAACTTCCCTAACACGGGAAAGGAAATAGCCACCGAAGTCCAGGAAGCACAGAGAGTCCCATACAGGATAAACCCAAGAAGAAACACGCCGAGACACATAATAATCAAATTGGCAAAAATTAAAGACAAAGAAAAATTATTGAAAGCAGCAAGGGAAAAACGACAAATAACATACAAGGGAACTCCCATAAGGTTAACAGCTGATTTCTCAGCAGAAACTCTACAGGCCAGAAGGGAGTGCCATGATATATTTAAAGTGATGAAAGGGAAGAACCTACAACGAAGATTACTCTACCCGCAAGGATCTCATTCACATTCGATGGAGAAATCAAAAGCTTTACAGACAAGCAAAAGCTGAGAGAAATAAGCACCACCAAACCAGCTCTACAACAAATGCTAAAGTGGGAAACACAAGAAAAGAAAAGGAGCTACAAAAACAAACCCAGAACAATTAAGAAAATGGTCATAGGAACATACATATCGATAATTACCTTAAACGTGAATGGATTAAATGCTCCAACCAAAACACACAGGCTTGCTGAACGGATACAAAAACAATACCCATATATATACTGTCTACAAGAGACCCACTTCAGACCAATCGACACACACAGACTGAAAGTGAGGGGATGGAAAAAGATATTCCATGCAAATGGAAATCAAAAGAAAGCTGCAGTAGCAATACTCATATCAGATAAAATAAGACTTTAAAATAAAGAATGTTATAAGAGACAAGGAAGGACACTACATAATGATCAAGGGATCAATCCAAGAAGAAGATAACAATTATAAATATATATGCACCCAACATCAGAGCACCTCAATACATAAGGCAACTGCTAACAGCTATAAAGGAGGAAATCGACAGTAACACAATAATAGTGGGGGACTTTAACAGCTCACTTACACCAATGGACAGATCATTCAAAATGAAAATAAATAAGGAAACAGAAGCTTTAAATGACACAACAGACCAGATAGATTTAATTGATATTTATCGGACATTCCATCCAAAAACAGATTACACTTTCTTCTCAACTGTGCACAGAATATTCTCCAGGATAGATCACACCTTGGGTCACAAACCAAGTCTCAGTAAATTTAAGAAAACTGAAATCATATCAAGCGTCTTTTCTGACCACAATGCTATGAGATTAGAAATGAATTACAGGGGAAAAAACGTAAAAAACACAAATACATGGAGGCTAAACAATACGTTACTAAATAACCAAGAGATCACTGAAGAAATCAAAGAAATTTAAAATACCTAGAGATAAATTACAATGAAAGCACGATGATCCAAAACCTATGGGATGCAGCAAAAGCACTTCTAAGAGGGAAGTTTATATCTCTACAAGCCTACCTCAAGAAACAAGAAAAATCTCAAATAAACAATCTAACCTTACACCTAAAGGAACCAAAGAAGAACAAACAAAATCCAAAGTTACCAGAAGGAATGAAATCATAAAGATCAGAGCAGAAATAAATGAAACAGAAACAAAGAAAACAATAGCAAAGATCAAGAAAACTAAAAGCTGGTTCTTTGAGAAGATACACAAAATTGATAAATCATTAACCAGACTCATCAGGAAAACGAGGGAGGGGACTCAAGTCAATAAAATTAGAAATGAAAAAGGAGAGTTACAACAGACACAGCAGAAATACAAAGCATCCTAAGAGACTACTACAAGAAACTCTATGCCAATAAAATTGACAACCTGAAAGAAATGGACAAATTCTTAGAAAGGTATAACCTTCCAAGACTGAACCAGGAAGAAACAGAAAATATGAACAGACCAATAACGAGTAATGAAATTGAAACTGATTAAAAATCTTCCAACAAACAAAAGTCCAGGACCAGATGGCTTCACAGGTGAATTCTATCCAACATTTAGAGAAGAGCTAACACCCATCCTTCTCAAACTCTTCCAAAAAACTGTGAAGGAAGAAACACTCCCAAACTCATTCTATGAGGCCACCATCACCCTGATACCAAAACCAGACAAAGATACTACAAAAAAAGAATTTTACAGACCAATATCACTCATGAATATAGATGCAAAAATCCTCAATAAAATACTAGTAAACAGAATCCAACAACACATTCAAAGGATCATACACCACGATCAAGTGGGATTTATCCCAGAGATGCAAGGATTCTTCAATATACGAAAATCAATCAGTGTGATACACCATATTAACAAATTGAAGAGGAAAAACCATATGATCATCTCAATAGATGCAGAAAAAGCTTTTGACAAAATTCAACACCGATTTATGATAAAGACTCTCCAGAAAGTGGGCATAGAGGGAACCCACCTCAACATTAATAAAGGCCATATATGACAATCCCACAGGAAACATCATTCACAATGGTGAAAAACTGAAATCATTTCCTCTAAGATCAGGACCAAGACAAGGATGTCCACTCTCACCACTGTTATTCAACATAGTTTTGGAAGTCCTAGCCATGGCAATCAGAGAAGAGAAAGAAATAAAAGGAATACAAATTGGAAAAGAAGAAGTAAAACGTCACAGTTTGCAGATGACATGATACTATATATAAAGAATCCTAAAGATGCCACCAGAAAACTACTAGAGCTAACCAATGAATTTGGTAAAGTTGCAGGATACAAAATTAATGCACCGAAATCTCTTGCATTCCTATATACTAATGATGAAAAATATGAAAGAGAAATTAAGGAAACACTCCCATTTACCATTGCAACAAAAAGAATAAAATACCTAGGAATAAACCTACCTAGGGAGACAAAAGACCTGTATGCAGAAAACAATAAGACAGTGATGAAAGAAATTAAAGATGATACAAACAGATGGAGAGATATACCATGTTCTTGGATTGGAAGAATCAATATTGTGAAATTGACTCTACTACCCAAAGCAATGTACAGATTCAATGCAATCCCTATCAAATTACCAATGGCATTTTTTACAGAACTAGAACCAAAAATCTTAAAATTTGTATGGAGACACAAAAGAACCTAAATAGCCAAAGCAGTTTTGAGGGAAAAAAGGAGAGCTGGAGGAATGAGATTCACTGACTTCAGACTATACTACAAAGCTACAGTAATCAAGACACTATGGTACTGGCACAAAAACAGAAATACAGATCAATGGAACAAGATAGAAAGCCCAGAGATAAACCCATGCACCTATGGTCACCTAATCTATGACAAAGGAGGCAAGGTTATACAATGAAGAAAAGGCAGTGTCATCAATAAGTGGTGCTGGGAAAACTGCACAGCTACATGTAAAAGAATGAAATTAGAACACTCCCAAATACCATACACAAAAATAAACGCAAAATGGATTAGAGACCTAAATGTAAGACCGGATAGTATAAAACTCTTAGAGGAAAACATAGGAAGAACACTGTTTGACATAAATCACAGCACGGTATTTTTTGACCCACCTCCTAGAGTAATGGAAATAAAAACAAAAATAAACAAATGGGACCTAATGAAACTTCAAAGCTTTGCACAGCAAAGGAAACCATAAACAAGACAAAAAGACAACCCTCAGAATGGGAGAAAATATATGCAAACAAATCAATGAACAAAGGATTAATCTCTAAAATATATAAACAGCTCCAAAATATATAAACAGCTCCAACAGCAGTTCAATATTAGAAAAACAAACAACCCAATCCAAAAATGGGCAGATAACCTAAGTAGACATTTCTCCAAAGAAGACATACAGATGGCCAAGAAGCACATGAGAAGCTGCTCAACATCACTAATTATTAGAAAAATGCAAATCAAAACTACAATGAGGTATCACCTCACACCAGTTAGAATGGGCATCATCAGAAAATCTACAAACAACAAATGCTGGAGAGGGTGTGGAGAAAAGGGAACCCTCTTACACTGTTGGTGGGAATTTAAATTGATACAGCCACCATGTAGAACAGTATGGAAGTTCCTTAAAATCTAAAAATGGAATTACCATATGATCCAGCAATCCCACTACTGGGCATATACCCAGAGATAACCATAATTCAAAAAGACACATGCACGCCAATGTTCACTGCAGCACTATTTACAACAGTCAGGTCATGGAAGCAACCTAAATGCCCATCGACAGACAAATGGATAAAGAAGATGTGGTACATATATACAACGGCATACTACTCAGCCTTAAAAAGGAACGAAATTGGGTCATTTGTTAAGACGTGGATGGACCTAGAGACTGCCATACAGGGTGAAGTAAGTCAGAGAAAAACAAATATCGTATATTAACGCATATATGTGGAACCTAGAAAAATGGTAAAGATGAACTGGTTTGTAGGGCAGAAATTGACACACAGATGTAGAGAAGAAACATATGGACACCAAGCTGGGAAAGTGGCAGTGGGGTGGTGGTGGTGGTGTGATTTATTGGTCGATTGTGATTGACATATATACACTGATGTGTATAAAATTGATGAGTAATAAGAACCTGCTGTATAAAAAAATAAAATTCAAAAAGAAAGAAAAGTAATAAAAGAATAAATCAGCTATACATGCAACAAAGTGGACACAAAAAAAGTGCTGATAAAAGCCATACACAAGAATACTTCATGTATGTCTCCATTTATATGAAATTAAAAATTACATGAAATCTTAAAAAAAGACAGACAATTGAAATGAAATGGAAAAATATTATTTTCCATGTAAAAATTTTATAACATATATTCAGTCCAAGGAGTTTTTATGTTAATACATTACTGTATTATTATAAAGATATATTGCTAAGAGATAAGATAAATGCAAACAACCCAAAAGGATTAAAAAGTTTAAAAAATAGAAATATTCATTACGCAGAAGACCTATAAACATATAAAAACTATACCAGTGCAATCGTAATAAAATGAATGCAAATTAAGACCATAATACACTATTTTTCTCTGTCAAACTGTCAAACACAAGGAAAAGATAACTGTCAATGCTGTCAAGGGTTAGAGAAAAACAGAAATGCTTCCATAGTACTGAGGTGTAAAAGTCATCACAACATTTTTAAAAATTTATTTATTATTATTTATATATATATATATATTAACATCTTTATTGGAGTATAATTGCTTTACAATTGTGTGTTAGTTTCTGCTTTATAACAAAGTGAATCAGTTATACATATACATATAGACCCATATCTCCTCTCTCTTTCGTCTCCCTCCCACCCTCCCTATCCCACCCCTCTAGATGGTCACAAAGCACCGAGCTGATTTCCCTGTGCTATGCGGCTGCAGGCACAACCTTCTTGAGGGGTCATGTGCAACACAGTTTTTAAAAGACTACGAATGTATAGTCTTCTGATTAGCAATTTTTCACTTCAGTTGATTAGTGATACAGCTATAAGTAATAATTTACAAATACCATGACAAGGGTTTTTTCTAGCAACATAGCTTATATAGCAAAAAAAAAAAAAAGGCAACTTATTATATTTTCAATGTTACCATTGTTTGAATAAATGTTGGCATATCATGTAATGGGAAAATATGCAGCCATTAAAAATGGTATTATAGGGCTTCCCTGGTGGCGCAGTGGTTGAGAGTCCGCCTGCCGATGCAGGGGACATGGGTTCATGCCCCGGTCCGGGAAGATCCCACATGCCACGGAGCAGCTGCGCCCGTGAGCCATGGCCGCGGAGCCTGCGCGTCCGGAACCTGTTGCTCCGCAACGGGAGAGGCTACAACAGTGAGAGGCCCGTGTACCACAAAAAAAAAAAACAAAAAAACAAAAACAAACAAAAATAACAAAAATGGTATTATATAAAAAATACTTAAGGGCCTGGAAATATTCTCATGATATATATTTTAGGCTTAAAGATTTGGGTAATACATATCATAAAATGAAATGCTCTCAATTTGCATGATATACACAGGTGGAAGTATAAATATATGCATACACACACACACACACACACTCACACACACACACACACACACACCCCTCATATGTACCAAAATGTAATCATAATGGAAGGAAATAATTCTGTGATTAGTTCTGGGAAGTGACTTGTAATATTTTTTTAAAAATATATTTTGCTAATGTCTATTCTATAAGTTTTCTAAAGTACACAAACTAGTTTCACATTTAGAATAACAAATACGTTATTTTAAGAAACAAGGCCAGAAAAGATGTTCTAAGGGAACAGTTATTATGTTCTCATATGGTAAAAATACCTGACTTGGGAATAGAAATATCTAATTCATTGGTGATCATGAATTCTTTTTTAACTGGATCAAGTTAGGTTATGCCCTCTGGCAAATCACTTCCTGTTTCTAAGCCTCAGTTTATTCTTTTGCAAAAGGAGAGGATTCAGCTAGATAATCCCTGAAATCCTTTGAGAGTCCGTGATTATTAAAAATATTTTTTGAATAGGCTATATTCCGTTATAAAATAAAAAGTTAAAATAATATTTTGTGCACACACATAATTTATTTGTATTGGTTTAAATCTTCTAATTTTTTTCCTACTTCCACTGTAAGCTCCTATACCCTGATTCTTAGATGATGGAAAAATTATGCTTCCTGTTTTATGATCATATTATAAGACCTGGTTATGTAGGAGGGTCCAAAACAAAATTTGTGAGCCCCATCTCCACTGTTCTAGTCAGACAGTAAAGAGAAGAGTCACAGAGGATCAGGGAACCTATGTGTCTGTGAATGGCAAGCTCAGACACTAGTGTGTTATAGGAAGAGGAAAGCAGAGATGTATTGGGACCAGAAGAACTGAGCAGTATAAATTGTATGACCATATATTTTATGCTATGAACAGGGGTCTTCTGAGAATGAAGGAGGACTTACCAACAATTATGCTGAAACAACAGGTAAAATGAGACTGTCCAAGGAAAAGCAGGACTTATGGTCATTCCAAATATAAGTCCTGGAGTTTGGAAAGAGAATGTTATTTTCTCTGAATCAAATCTAAGAAAGGAGGTAGGTTATACTTGGGTGACACAGTCTGTCAACTAAGAATGTGCCATCCTTACAGCAAACTGGAGATCTGTTCAACTTCCCAATGATGTTGGGAATTCTTGATTCTATTCCATGATCATAAGGAGGCCTGCTTGCTTGAACATAATTCACCCTTCTGGTAAAATTTTAAGAACTCGAGAATGATGTTGTTTACTATACTACCATACTACATTAGGTCACAAATGTTACCCTTAGCAGTGGTTGTCGGGTATCCAGCACATGATGCTGGGTGACCAACCATTCTGATTTGAGAACTCTTCCAGGCTATAGGACTTTCGGTGCTAAAACCAGGCACACCAGGAAGGTTGGTCACCCTACCAGCTGATCAGGACCTCTCTCATGTAAGGTATTCAATGCATCTCCCCTCTATTCATTTCTGTATTGATATTTTTGTTGCCTAAATTGTGCATAATTTGTGCATTGGACATTGTTATGGACTGAACTGCGTTCCTCCAAAATTTGTATGTTGAAGTCCTAATCCCCAGTACCTCAAATGTGACTGAATTTGGAAATTGGGTCCTTAAAGAGGTAATTACGGTGAAATGGGGTCATTTGGGTGGGGCCCAAATCCAATACAGCTGGTGTCCTCATGAGAAGAGGAAGGGACATCAGAGACACACAGAAAGAAGGCCCTGTGAGGATGTCTGAAGGACAGCCATTTACAAGCCAAGGACACAGGCCTCATAAGAAACCAACCTTGCCAAAACCTTGGTCTTGGACTTCTAGTCTCCACAATTGTGAGAAAATACATTTCTGCTAAGTGCCCCAGTCTTTGGTACTCTGTTATGGCAGCCCTAGGAGAGGAATACAAATATACTATAAAAGTAATTTTGTTCTTAACCTCATTGCCCAGGAAACTTGAAAATCTAAATTCTCTAGAGGAATGGTTTTCCTGGTTGTTGGAAATATAGTAATCTATCTTGCTTCAATGTAATTTTTTTTCAGTAATTTGTACACTAGGAGTAGCTATCCAAATTTTGCATAGGACTTTAAATTGCATTTCATTTCTCTTTCATTAAGAAACCCGTCATGATTTGCATTCTGTCCATCTGTACAACTTCACTTCATCTCTCTGAGGAGCTGACTGTCTCTTTATGTTTAGTACACATAATTATTTTTGATGTCCATGTTAGATCAAGTTTAATTATCAGGTGGCCAACAGTCCCCAATGGCTTACTTATTTCAAGTTTACTCATTTAGAATATATTGTTATTTCACAACACATCAGGACTGAAATTATCCTAGTTAAAGTCTGTCATTTAAGCCTTTACAAATCACACCCACAGTACATTAGGGTTTTGTTCACTAATTACTAAGTATATTATGAAAAAGCAAATTAACGTTTTGAAAATAAGTAGCATTATACTCTCACAAAAATGGAAAAAATACATTTTTTTCCCAATTGGGAAGATTTTAAATTTAATCCTTTTATTTTTCCTTTAATATTTAAAACTTATAGTGAAATAGAAACAAAGGTTTTTGGTGTCAGGAGATGAGAGAATCCCTTACTTCACTGAGAACCATCAGACCCAGACCAAGGTAACTAGTGACCAGGCCTGGTGTTAGTTCTATTCTCTGCTTCCACATCTAGTAGCTGAGGTCTCCTCAACAGGTGGGGTGATCTCAGGCATTCACTCCCAATATTGATACCTGTTGTTTTTTTCCTCCCAGTTCACCATTTGTTGTAATAAGAGAAATTTCTCTTTCTTTTTTTTCTATGAGAATATTCCTTAAACAAAAGGTCATGCACTCAGACAAATACTTTCTCATCTATAAAATGGGGCAACAGAGGTTCACATTATTTAAGTGTAATTTCCAAAAAAATTAGAAGGGTGCTAAACATTGGGTTGACTGGTTTTTAACATGGACTTGAATCCCTTCTCTGGGTTATTTAGACTGTACAGACCCAACAGATACCAACCGGGGCCTAGAATAGCCCCCAGCATGCACTAGGCCCTTGATATACACTTTCTGAATCCACTTAGCTAGTATTTTAAGAACACGTACTGTAAGAAAGTAATTTGGCAGAGGAGACCATCAACCTTAGATGTCACATATAGTCTGAACTCTTCAAGTGGAACTGAAGTACAAATGACAGTTAGATGACTGTGAGGGAGAAGCACACTCAGTTCCTCATAAGGACAACATTGCAGGAGATGAGGTCAGGGTAATAGACTACAGGAATAGGAGACCTGTGGGCAGCTAAAAGTGAGCAGGCAGATAGTTTTGAAACCTCAAGAGTGCAAGCAACCAAACTCAGGAGAATCAATGCCTGTTGAATATGTCCATTTAAGGCTCAGCTTTGATGCAAGCTGCCCTCAAAAGTCGGAACTGGCACAATTAGCCCTGCATGCCTCAGCCTGTCCAAAGGAGCCAGGAGTTGAGGCCTGCCTTATAGGCAGTTGTGATGGTGGGGTCATTTCTTCTGTTGCAGGCTCAGGTATTAGGCTTTTTGATTCGGAAGCAGTTTGAAAGAAAAATATAAACATGATCTAACTGTGAACTCCCCCTTGAGCTCTTCAAGACAACATGCTGACTTTGTGCAGGAGAACATTTATAATCACATGACATTATTCTTCAAACTCAGATGACACGTTCTCTTTCATATTTTAAAAAATGGTTCATAACATAATGCCTTAGAATCATCTAATGGAATCATCTATACTTTCAATTTGTTTTGTTTTGTTTTAAATTTGATTTTTTTCTTTATTCTTTACATATTTAGTTATGAGATCATTGTCATAATACATAATTCATACTACACTAAAAAGATGGAATAAATGGTCTTAAATGGAAATGAAAGTCTCCTATATATCAAATTTGTTTTGGTGAATACTTTTATTTTGAGAACTCTATTTTATGAATTATACCTTATTTATAGAAAAGTTTGCCTTAAAAATCACTTACTCAATTGGAAGACATTTTATTGGCATATGTGGTTTCTATTTTGATGTCTTCTGAAACCAGAAAACTTGCTAATGTTTAAACATCTTTATTTCTTTTAGGATGGGTATCAGTTAGGATTACATTTGGCAGCAAGTAAGGGAAAAAAAGACGCTTGAGGAAACAACGGCTTAAATAAGAGAGCAATCATTTTTCTCTTTAGCAAAATAAGCTCAGTGATATCCAGGGTTAGCATAGTTGCCAGCATGGACTCAGGCTACTTCTAGAGTTGCACTAGGCTGTGGCATTTATCCTCCTGCTCCAAGATGGATGCAAGAGCTCAGGACCACATCCACAGCAGGACAGATGCGAGAGAAAGAAAAGCATGCCATCTCTCTCTACCTTCTAAGAGGGGGTCCCAGAACTCCCATGCAACATTTCTCCTTACATCTTATTTACAAAAATGGGTCTCAGGACCACACCTACATTCAAGGGAGGTTTGGAAATACACTTTTGGGTAAACACATAGGCAGCCAGGAAAAATCAACAGTACATTTCATGGAAAATCAAAAGAAGAGATACTGAAAGGCAATTGACAGTTTCAGATACGGGAGACTTAAAGAGATGCCTGTCGTCATTAGGAAGTCACGTTGAATGATCAGGGCAACAGCAGCAGATGGAACCCAGGTCAAAATAAGTAGGCAGTTACGTGCATGAGAGATAATTTCTGAATGAAGAAATGAATGATAAAGTAATGTCTTGCAAGTAACAAATATTTGACTTGACCCTGTTCTGTTTCGAGAACTCCATGACCATCCCTCACCCTATGATTGTTAAATGCCATGAGGTCTGGCTGAGATTTCACTGGCACTGGAATCAATAGTTGTTAGTCTGGTCACAATTCTGTCCCTACTTGCTAAGTGACCTTGAGTTGTTTATTTTTATTGAGACTGGGTTTCCTCACTTATAAAATAGGCATAAATAAAATACATATTTATTGATGTATCCATTCAGTCACCAGATATTTATGGACTGGTTATTAGGTACTACCCCTGTGTTGGATACTAAAGACATAAAGAAAACACAGTGCATGCTCTCTTGGAGCTTAGCAGGGAAGATAAATACTTAAAATAATGTACCAATAAATATATTTTTGCAAATTATTATAAAGAAAATGTAGGGTGCTATAAAATATAATGGGAGTCCTTAACTCACAAGGCTTTTGTAAGGATAATATGTACTATAATATGTAACTGTTATGGGACCTGATAGCTAATGAATGTTCAATGAATGTTTGTTCTTTCCCTTCTTTCTTTAAGTTGGAGAAGTAAAAACAAACACAACTAATAAAGCACAGCATTATCCCTATGGCAGTAAGGACCAACACTACTGTATTGTATCCAATTGTTTTCAGGGTATTCAGTTGAAGGACTGAGTCTACCTGGAGGAAAAAGGGGAGTAAAGGAGGATATGAAATAGGATGCTACATTTAAACCAGGTCTTTAAAAATGAAGAGTATTGAATCAAAAAGAAGGAAAGGAGAATTTTTAAGAGAAGGAAGAGCTTGAGGTGCTCCAGTCTGAGTGTTTCCTGGCCCCCCCCTCCACAGAAATGGGAAGTCCATGACATGAGTAGCTTCTTTCTCATCCTGTCAGGAATTAGTGCCCTCAGATTTCTCCTTCCTTGTTCCTTCTCAGAAAAAAAAAAATCTGATTGAACCCAATCACACTACGAAGTTCATGATATACCCGCTTGAAAACTCTTTAATGGAACAGCCTAATAATAGTTCTAAAACCCAAACCGAGGGCCCAACAAAGTCAATGCTATTTTGAAATTAAGTGCTGAAAGCTTCAAACTAATTATAAGCTAAAAATTATTACTTTATTTGCTTATTCTTTCCTAAAAGCATTGCAAATCTCATGTCCTATTTAAAGTGAAACATGACACATATATCAATTGAATAAGAATCAGACAGTTCAATTACAATTATAGAATCCAATAAAATGTTGAAACTATTACCTAAGATGATTAAACCTAATCTCTTAGGGGGAATGAGTATGTGGCTGTATATTGTTTTTTAAGAATTATAAGAATTAAAAAGTATTAAATAATTTATTAAAATCAAGGTTTCTATCTAGTGGGCCAATTTTGTAAGGAAAACAAAAAGCACATATAAAAATAAGGCATTTGTCCACCTACATGTGATAGAGTAGCTTGAATAAATAGGGATGAAAATATATTATAAAGGGACAACATGCAAATGAAAGGAGTAAAGTCAAAACAAGGAATGGGTTCTGAGTTGGATGCCAGAGGAATGGTGTAGGAAGCCAAGGGGTAGTCTGTGAAAGAAGTTAAAATTCCAGGCCATGTTCAGACAAGATTAGTTAAAGAGTTGCAGAAGTTCGGGAATTTAAAGCATGAGCGAGAGGACTGAAGAGATGTTTGGAGAGCAATGGGCCTGTGTGTCCCAGAAATCATGTTTACATTGGTCTTCTCCCCCCGTGAGGCTGTGAGCAGCACCACATTATAACCATTGCCTGTGTCCTTGTTTATTAAATAATTTATTAAAATCAAGGTTTCTATCTAGTGGGCCAATTTTGTAAGGAAAAAAAAACACATATAAAAATAAGGCGTTCGTCCACCTATATGTGATGGAGTAGCTTAAATAAATAGGGATGAAAATATAGTATAAAGGGGCAATATGCAAATGAAAGGAGTAAAGTCAAAACAAGGAATGGGTTCTAATTCCCCATTAGACTTTAAGAAGGTGCTCAGAAACATTAGATGAATGTGTGCATGATGCAGAATATATCAGACACCAGGGACGCTGGGACATGTATCTGTTACACCTAAACTCCATTACATATAGCCCACTGCATTAGTGCCAGAACTTGTTTGGTGTTATTTCAAAGGACGCCCAGGAATTTGAATTGGTGCTGTTTGTAGCAACCGATTTATTAAATGATTTGAGTAAGACTTCCTTAATTGAGTATATACTGGACATAGAGAAAAATATTCATCACTATAACTATGTTCTACAAATTTCACAAAACCTTTAATTCCATACAGTGCATACCAGAATGCATACTGCTGCTCAACCAAAGGGCATTTTTCTTCTATCTTGCTTGTCAGGCAGAAACTTTACGATTCAGTTTATTAGTGAGTAAAACAGATTGTGACAAACTATTTCCACAGGCCAAGGACAACTGGGCATAATCACCATTTTTAGGAAATCTTTCTCTTGTCTCAAATACTCCCAGAGGTCCTCATAGAGATCAGAATAAATGATTATTTAAAAAAATTAAAAATCCTAGAGAGAATCAAAAAGGATAGTGCTGGCAGTGCTATGAATGTTTAGATAATGATGGCATGAGAAGAAATATATGAAATAGATTTTCTAAAATAAATTGAAGGTAACATAATCTAATTATAACCTATCCTACAATTGCACCTGAAAGGCAGTTTAGAGCTCTTTGATATCTATTAATTTATGTATGTGTTCAATTTCACTTATTTATATAGTTAATGAATTGACATATAGAAGTCGGTTTATTTTATTCCCCTTTATCTGTTTCCTTCTAATTCTGAGGGAACCATCTGGACTGAGTACAGTAATTCATTAGGACAAAAATGATAATGATTTTGATGAAATGAAATAGCATGTCCTAATTAGGATTCTTTGTCAGTATAATTTTATATACTACCCATTAATTATTGCTTATTTTCTTTAAAATATATTATCCAGAAATTATATCCACAGAATGCTATGATGATGTACAGGCAGCATCACCAGCTCTTACCTCTTCTTAAAACCATTTGAGTTTGGGTATCTTATTTTGGTCTCATTCCAGAAACACACTGTTTCTTAATTGGCATGCTAGTATTCTCCTGGCACAATTCCTGCATTCACCGCCATATTTGTTTTTCATATCTGAGATTTCTATTTATATATATATCAGATCAGATAACTGATTTTGTGTTTTGCTATTATTTTGTACATTCTGCTCCATTTTGTTAGGCACCTCTAAAACTTATGTTTTTAATCTTAATTTTTTAATCCCTCTTATTTTACCTCTTTATGTGATTTCATTTTTTTTTTAACAAAACGATTGTCATTGAATTTTCTCTGCTGGTATTATCATTCAAATATTCTTGAATTTTAACTTTCATAAATTTTTAAAGTATACCTGGTTAATGAATTATTTATGGCCTACTTTTTAGCTGGAGCATCATTTTCACAGACTGTCCAGCTATTCCTTGATGAACCTATAGTGAATGTATCATTTATAGGTACTATGGCTCAAACCTGAGAGATATTCTCAGCAGTGGCCTTGAATTCCCTGCCAAAGGGCTGCTACCTTGGTTAGAAGAAGGCTTGAGAAAATATGGAAAAGATTACCCAAGGATTTCTGAAATATCAGCAGGCTACCATCATTGAACTATACTAGCCTCAGCATCCCCAGATACAAAGGAATGATAACATTAACAAATAACAGAGTATTCCCGAGGACATGTGTGCAAATTAAAACTTAGAGCAAATATCAACTTGAAAATGAAAAACATTTTGTAGCACAAAACAATAACAAGAATGCATGGACCAGAACTAACTTTCACCTTGGAAAGATTTTCCATACTATATACAAAAGATCTTAGAGATCCTCTGAAATCTATCTTAAAGAAACAAAAGAACTCATTGGCACTATTCAACAAGAGAAGGCAATGCATTTTTACAAATAAAAAATATGCAATAGAACAATTAGCATAATCATTGGAAGCATCAAAAAGTATAATGAGAAGTACAGAAAAACAATAGAAAGGAAAAAGGAAAATGCCAAACTTTAAGTCATGGAGAAAAGAATGTGGGTGTCTAACTCATGAATAATACAAATTATTTTAAAAAGAGATAGAAAAAAACTAGAGAATTAATAATCATAATTAATTATTTAAGTGTTCTCTGCATCATTTTCATAAAGGATTTCAGGCAAAATACAAAGGTATTATATACTAGGCTTTTACATTAAACAACATGACTGCTCCAGTTATGTGTCTTTGGTAACTTGCAATTCCATTTTTACAGCTGTATTTATACTGTTCTCCTGCATCTCTTATTAAGAGTATTTTCATGTATTTTACATTTTTGTTGCTAATGTAAGTGAAATATCAGTTTCCTATTTTTTCTAGCAGATTGTTGCTTTGGAATACATATCATACAAACTTCTTGATATATTAAACCCATTGCAAAACCCAATACATTTTAGCTTATTCTTTGATATTAATTTGACATATTGTACTATTTAAATCATCCTTTTGAAATTTATCATTAGTCTTTCCATGTTTTAATCTAACCATTAAAAATGTTTAAAGAATTCAATAAGAATAATGAGACTAGAAGTGATTTTTTTGTGTCTATTTTCAAAAAGAATGCTTAGGATTTTACTCTACAAGTTAAAAAAAAAGATTCATGATTTAACATACATCAACTTTATCACCTTATATAAGTAATGTATATCTTCCAGATGAATTTTTGTTGTTAATAGCAGTTAAATTTTACCAAATTATTTTGTACTGGAATGTGTATTTTTCTTCTACAAGCTTATTAATTATTAGCATATTAGTAGATTAGAGATATCTCTAATTTACTATTTTGTATTTGAAGTATTTAGAAATTGAGCACAGTCCCATTAAAATCCTATAGGTACTTTTACTTGCTTGTTTTTGTCTGTTTTACATGAATACATAAAGCAAATTTTATTTTTATTTGGAAAAGATAATCAGATGAGAATGTAAACATGAAGGAAGGTAAAGTAACCTTCAAGCTTATATTGTAAAAGTATAATAAATAAATACTAAAATATATCATAAAAAATAAATAAAAGTATATAACAAGCACAAAAATAACATGACAGTGAGAGAAATTAGAATAAAAATTGGATCATGTATGATAAATGATAACTAAAATAGTTAGAAATATATTAATAAGATCTGCTACAATTAAATAAGAATAATACTTTGTTGTGAAACTGCTACCAACCCAAAGAATTTTCCAGGATCTGAGTTACCTATTTCTTTCTCTGACAGTTCTGCACTATCCTTACTAGCTAAAGGGGTTTATTTTTTTTTTAATTCTAAGCAATAAAAAGTGTCTTCTGTAAGCTTGTTTTTGTATGTTCATGTGTGCTGTGTTTTCCTTTCTGATAGGGTGTGTGTGTGTGTGTGTGTGTGTGTGTGTGTGTGTGTGGGTTTGAGTGTGTGTGTG
>NW_020173656.1:4443808-4526833 GCF_003031525.2 Neophocaena asiaeorientalis asiaeorientalis
TTCTGGGAGGGGGTGTGTGTGTGTGTGTGTGTGTGTGTGTGTGTGTGTGTGTTTGAGAGAGAGAGGGAGAGAGCTCCCACCCATGTGTCCTGGCATCCAGGCTGCCTAACAAAACTTCTTACTCCTATCAGCTTTTCTATTTCTGAAGGTCTTGCAGAAATTGAGGTTATAATTTAGACTTTACTTGTTGTTCTTTAAATGCCCTCAGTCTAACTGATCTCCATCTCCAATTTTATCTTCCCAATGGATAGTCTCTTGTACTAACTTGGCATCCTCTGAAATGTTCATATTAGCAGTTTGATCCAAAAGGAAATAAGCATGTATCTATTTGGAGTAAACCAGACACATCAAGTCTTCTAGATTATTTACATTGTTTGCTCCTGTTTGAGGGTGATACCTAAGAGTGGGAAATAGTGCCACTCACTAAACGTAACAGTAACAGTTGAAACAGGATAGGGTGGGGGACAAACAAACGTGCCATGAGTAAACACAGGTCCAGTAAGGTCTGATGAAATTTGAAGGTGGGTGAGTGAGGGCCAAGAGGAAAGGAATGTCTTTGGTAAATGTAGACTTAAGCTATACTAGATGGGACAAGAGAAATGAAGGATTTGCAAAAGTACAGAGAGAAAAGCACTGGAAGTTACCCCTGTTCTACCCTTTCTCTTCATTGAAAGAGAGATTTTCCTTTCAAATTTAATTACTTAATATTTCTTAAAGATATTATGGAGGAGATAAGAGTGAAAAATTGGACCAAGTAAATAGGAACACTTGAGAAAATATAGACAAAGAGGGGATGAAGAAAACAGTAAGAACGACCAGTCCCTAAAGAAGGGAGGAAGACTTGGCTGAGCTGAATTAACCTACTGAAACATGGGGCAAAACCTCCTGTAGATATTTTTCTCATGTTACAGGGTAAATTCCCTACAAGCAGGGGTTGTATCCTTCTGTGTCATTTTGGACAAAGACATGACAACAACATGCACGCATTCATTCTTTCAGCAATACCGAACACCTGCCATGTCTCAGGGACTGTCAGAGAAGTTCTAGGTACACATCAGTGAATGGAATAGATAGAAACACTTGATCTTGTGAACTATACATTCTAGAGCTGGGAAACCTACAATAAACATACTCAGTTACATAGTATGTTAAAAGGTGCTCACTGCTATGGAAAAAAAATTAGATCAGGTTAAGAGAGAGCCAGACTTGCCAAGAACAGGGATACAATTAAAATATGGAGTTTTTAGGGAAGATCCTATTGGGAAGGTGATATTTGGGTAAAGACGTGAACATGTTGAGGGAGTAAAGTGCAACTGTCTGAGGAAATTTAATTAACTATCTTTCCAGGATGTCAATTTCCAAAGTAAATTGTATCAATTTTTAAAATAAAGTAACTGCTATCCTTAAAAAACAGAATGTGTATTTTGAAAGAAATCACTTTTTAAAAGTCACAGTAAAGGCATACTAAAATCTGTCTTAAACCTCTTTCCTTGGGAAAATTCATGCATTTTTCTCATCTGAATAATGGGCTTTCAAATAAGATCCACCATTTAGGTGTATGACACATGAAAAAACTCTCCTCACAAGGCTTGGGACACAGTGCATATTAAATAAAAGTGAGTTTTCCATTCATACAACAAATATTTATAGAATGACAATAATGATCATGAATTAAAATAATTCTGTTCATGGTACTCTGACCTTTTTCTTTTTCAGTAGAAAAATTCTAAATAGTGTTAGAGTTTCTAACATGACCATTACATAACAAGATACATTCTCTTGTCATGTTTTAATGTACCAGTCAGGAATGTATCATTAATTATTTAAATTTATTTTAATTCTAATTTTGTTCCAATTCAGATACAGTATTACCCTTTATGAAGAGACTCATTCATCAGTCCATTTATTCAATCAGGTTTTATTCATTCTACCAATACTGCTTCAGTGACCTCTACCTCCACCAGTCCCTTACTGGTTGATACCTAGTAATCATCCTACAGTCTTTAATCTGTTCAACCTTCCGTTCTTCTGGAAATTATTGTCCACATTCTTCTAACATGGAAGATTAGATCACCAAGGTTGACTCCTCCCAGTGGATAAAGACTTTATGACCTAGCCTTTGAAGTCCATGGCACTGCTTCTGCCACATACCCTATTGGTCAGTCACTAGCTCACCCAGATTCAAGAGGAGGCCAACTATAGCCTTTTCTTGATAGTAGGAGTATCAGAGAATTTACAGGCTATGTTTTAAAACTTCCAGTCTGGCCTCTGGCCATCAGTTATTTATATACCTCTCACACACAAAATACTCTCACCCCCTGAGGACTGTGGAACTCCTGGCACAGCATGACTCCATTCAAACCTCTGCATTAAGAGAGGACCGAGCATAAGGCTGTGTCCTAAGATGACCGCAGGCTTCCAGTAAAATGCCTGCCTGAGAAAGCACAAAGCTGTGTCCCTGGGATGGCCCCAGCCCTCCATTAAAGTGCCTGCCTGAGAAAGCTCCAGGCTGCCAAGAGAATTTACTGCTTGTCCTAGCCAACACTTGAAGATAGGCCCCAACCTCAGTTTCTGACAGCATTTACTAGAAAGGGCTCACAGTAGTGAATCCTTCCTGTCTTCCTTTGAGATGGATATGCATCTCTTACATCTCAGGAGTGCCTTTTGCAAGGACCTGAAAGAAGCCGCTCCTTTGAAAGGTGAACATCAGGAAAGATAGGGTCTCTGTCTCCCAGTCTCTGTGGGAGGACAGAATTCCTAAATGCAGAAATTGCAAGGTTAGCAGGCACAACTGGCCTATGAGTTTTCACTTGAGCCCCTGCTCTCTCCCTTCCCTATTCCCTCACTATCCTTTTAAAACACCCCATCACATCTGCACACATGGGAATGGAGCTCAGTTCTTCTCCTTAATGTCAGCAGTGACTGAATAAAATCTGTTTTCACCCTTTAATTAATGTATAGCTTTGTTTATCTTTGACATCCCTCCTTCAAGATCCCAAAGTCTCATCCTATAACAAATTCCAGGATCTTGTCATTTAAATCAGGTCTAGATACAATGAGGCATTTAGTACTGTAGCTCTCAATCTGAAGAACTGTAAACTAAAAAGAACAAATTATTTTATGCATTCACACCCAGAACACAATGTCAGGGCAGACCGAGATAACTGCTGTACACACTCTGTGGGATGCACGCGACAGTCACTTGTTCAAAGCAATTCTGAAATTCAGCTGGACACAGGTCTGTTCTTTGGATAAGGCGCAGTCCTCCTACCAGGAAGTTATTTGCTCTGATCCTTAGTCCCACATCTTGGATTCTTGGTTTCATCCCCTGGGCCAACATTTTTTTTTTTTTTTTCCATAAGAAAGAGCCTATGTTTACTATACCAGGTAGACTTCTCTGCCTGCATCCTGCATGTCAAAAGCTGAGAAGGGTGGTATCCCAAGTCTTCTTTTTTTTTTCACCTTGTACTGTCTTTGTCTCTTTTAGTTCAAACTGAGTCTAAAAATACCTTTAAAAACGTTGTGGATATTTTGTGTATCCATTTATAGTCCACTCCATCAAACAAAACTCATATCCACAATTCTCTTAACAATAGGTCCTTCTCTTACCTTGGGCTTCTTACGAGGCAACTGTGGTGTAATGCCTTTAAGGTTCTTTGAAAGTCTACTGTTGAGAGGCTAGAGATCCTTAGAAGGCCATTTATTTAATTGAAAGGGTTTATGAAATCTTTTCGTCAAATCTTTCTGAGGTTCTAACAAAGGGTTTTACAGTTATACCTTTGCTTTATCTTTATCCTAAGATATATTTCTGATATCACCCTGGGTTTTATTTTTTCCTGAAGTCCTTTCTAACTTTGAAGAAAAAAAATTTGGACCCTAGGGACCTCCTGATTCCAGTCTGGCATGTAAGGAGCAGGGAAGTCACCACTCCATCCTAAAAATTTTTAAGTAAAAAGTTTAGCAAATTGAAAAATGACTGTATCTGGTACTATAATGTTGGATGCAAGTCATTATATATTTGTCCAAATCCATAAAATGTGCAACAGCAAGAGTGAATCCTAATGTAAACTATGGATTCTGGGCGATTATGATGTGTGAATGAAGACTCATCAGTTGTAACAGAGGTACCACTGTGACAGTGGATGCTGATAATGGGGGAAGCTATGCATGAGGTATGTGGAAAATATCTGTACCTTCCACTCCATTTTGCTGTGATGATAAAACTGCTTTAAAAATAAAGTTTATTAGAAAAATTTGCTGAGAGAGGGGGTGAAAAATAGTTTTGTTTCTGAGGGTAGCAAGTCTTAACTCCATTATCCTTGCTCTAAACTTTGCTTGAAAATGTAAAGAGTTTCTTCTTTTGTCTTCTCTCTCCCCTCTATGTCTTCTTATACCCAGCTAAAAGAACTCAGTGGGCACTCTCAATAACTGCCTGAAAATTTACTGAACTAAAGCCATTGATTAATATATGTAAATATTATATTTTTCACATCAGCACAGATGATGGTTCTGCTAAAATTTCTGTCACTACTTCACAAGGGTCCTTTTATTTTCCACCCTCCAATAACAATTTACTCCCTATCCTAACAGCCTTGACTTCCAATCTTTCTGAGACCCTTTTATATGTGATGAAAGGTCTTCTCAAGTTCCTCTTTGTTTTAACTAACTTACTAACTTGCATAACTATAATTAAAGGAGCTTTCAGCCTATACCAGGTGCCCAGTTCCAAAACCAACACTACATGTTCTAAGTTTTGCAATAGCACAATCCCACTTATGGTACTAAATTTATATTTTAAGTTTATAATAATTAACTTAGCAGCTTAAAATAATTATTTTTTTCCTTTTTTTTTTTTTTTTTTTCTGGCCACATGGCATGTGGTGTCTTGAGGGATTGAACCTGGGCCCTCAGCAGTGAAAGCCTGGAGTCTTAACCGGGGAAGTCCCCAAATAATTATTTTTTTTATGGTCAAAGACTTTGTAAGACAGGAATGAAGACAGAGCTCAGTGAGATTTGTTGATCTCTGCTCCGACATGTCTGCGGTCTCTGATGGGAAGCTATAAAATCGGGAGTGACATTACAGCTGGGGACTAGAATCATCTGAAGGCTTGTTTACTCACATGGCTGGTGCCTTGGCTGGGATGGCTTGAATAACTGGGATGCCAGTCAGTGTGCCTACACATGGCCTCTCTATGTGGCTTGCCTTCTTCACAGCCCAGCAACTTTAGTACTGCTGGACCTCTTACATGGCAGCTTGAATCTCTAAGTGTGAATATTCCAGGAGTTAAGGTAGAAGTTGTGACATCTCTGATGATGAAGTCTTGGAAGTCACATAGCTACACTTTTACTGTACTCTTTTGGATGAAACTATCGCAAATCCACCCAGATTCCAGGGAGGGAAATTAGATCAATTATTAATAGAGGTCACATGTAGAGTAAGAAATATCATTATGGCCATATTTGGAAAAAAATAACCCAATAATTCATCAATAAATTAGCCAAGTATGTGGTTAGTAGAAAATTAGCTTATTCATATCATACACACACACACACACACACACACACACACACACACCCATCTACCACACACTTAGCATAATGTAAGTTGCCCTAAGATATGTATGAGATTTATGTTCAGATTGCCTTGAATAAATTTACAGATTAGTTTGTATTTTCTTATGTCAAACAGTCAAGGAAATTTTCAAGGAAAAAATAAAATTATAACATATAATGATAAATAATTTCAAGGAAGTAATCTACAGTAGCTAAGAGCATGGGCTTTGTGGTTCTAAGTCTGTTATGAAGCTATGAAACTTTAATCAACTCATTCAGACTCACAAAGCTTCAGGGTTTCTTTTGAACAACTTTACTGACATATTATTTATATAGAGTAGACTGAACCCATTACAAGCATAAACTTTGATGAGTTTTGACAGATATACATACCCATGAAACCAATGAAATTTATACTCACTGAAACCAATGTCACAAACAAGATACAGAACATTACTTTCTGCCTCCTAAATTTTCTTATGCTTTCTTTCAATCCATCCTTTCTTCCACCCCTGGTTCTTCAACACCTGGCTCTAAGCAACTACTGATCTACTTTCAACAACTATAGATTAGTTTGCATTTTCTAGAATTTTTAATAGATAAAATCTTACATTTTATATATTTTTACATCAGGCTTCTTTTAGTTAGCATATCGATTTTTGAGGTTCATCAGTGTTATTGTGTGCATCCATATTTCTTTCCTTTTAATTGTTGACCAGCATTCCATTGTATAGACATAACACATTTGTTTATCCACTAACTTACTGACAGACATTTGTGTTATTTCCAAGTTTGGGTTATTATGAATAAAACTTGTATGAATGTTAATATGCAAATTTGTGTGTAGATATATATTCTCATACTTTTCCATAAATATCTAGAAGTGGAAAGCCTGAATCATATGGTAGATGTATATTTAACTTTTTTAGAAAACTGACAAACAGTTTTCTAAAGTGCTTGTATCATTTTTATATTCTCACTAGCTGTGGATGAACATTCTAGTTGCACAAAATCTCAATTTTTGCACCTGTAAAATGGGAAATATATTGAATCTCAGGATCTTTGAGAAAACTATGTAAATTAACATAATCAAATTGCTAGCACAGGGCTGTGTGCACATAGGTGATCACTAGCTGGGGATTATTTGTTCAGTGAGACTGTATGTAATAATTTAATCTGAGGTAGGAATTCAAAACAAGAAGGATACAAATAAGATAGAACGAATCAGGAAGTCTTCAAGGAGAGCTGGGAATTAAAGTTGTTATTGAATACCATTACTATTAAAACAATGATTCAAATGGAAACACATGAAAAGACACAGCAATGATTTAAGCAGGAAGTTCAGAGAGTTAAGATAAGAGGGTCTAGGACCAAACTCCAAGAAACCCAACTTTTTTTTTTTTTTTTTTTTTTTTTTTTTGCGGTACGCAGGCCTCTCACTGTTGTGGCCTCTCCCGTTGCGGAGCACAGGTTCTGGACGGGCAGGCTCAGCGGCCATGGCTCACGGGCCCAGCCACTCCGCGGCATGTGGGATCTTCCCGGACTGGGGCATGAACCCATGTCCCCGGCATCGGCAGGCGGACTCTCAACCACTGCGCCACCAGGGAAGCCCAGAAACCCAACTTTTAGAGACAGAGGAGGAGGAGAAGCCAGCAAAAGAGGCCCAGAAGGAGTATCCAGTGAGGTAGTAGAAAAACCAGAAGAGATTTTTGTCAAAAGAGCTAAGATAGGTGAATATTTCAAGAGAGGATCAAACAATGAAAAGCTGAGTATGGTAGAGAGAGGGAAGAACTCTTCTAACATGGAAATTACTAATGACTGTACAAGAACCATTTCAGTGGATATGTGGTGGAAGGCAGATTAGGGTATATGTATAGTGGGGGAATGAAGAAAAGGACCCAAAGTATGTATGCAATAAAAGCCAACATGACCATGGAAGGGAACAGAGATCTGCTAGAACTGTGCGACTCTGAACCCAGCTTCCAAAAGGCCCTGGAAGCCAGGGAAGGAGGTTATAATCGTGTTCACTAGGCAATGAGAGAGCTATGACATTTTCCTGAGCAAGGGGATAATGAGGTGAAATGCTTGCGTTGTGTTAGTTTGGTCTACTTTTGACCTTGAGGTGGAAGAAGAAGAAAATAGAGAATGTGGCCACTTAGGAGATAATCCAGGAATGTAACAAGGACCAGGAGTCGGTGGTGGCTTCAGGAATAATGAGGGAATAAAACTCAAGAGATAGTTTCATGTACAGACTAAAAAACTCTGTTGATTGAGCAAATTTTATAGATAAAAATACAACTCTTTTTGTCCTGGAAAAAGCCCCTATCACCAGAAGAAAAGCTGGTTTAAAGAAAAGCATATTACATATTTGTGTGGGAAGCTAAGACTGTTTTGTTAGTTTCTTTCCACCCTTGAAGACTTTCTAATGATCTGCTACATAAAAAAGCTGACCTTTGTGATTAAAAAATGTTAAATAGTCCTCTCCTCACTTCACTTCTCCCTTTGGTGTCACTCCCTTGAATAGCTCAAAGACAATTTAATCTGTTTTGGTTAATTAATTCAGGTTCAAAACACTAGGTGCAGTTGCTGCTCCCAATTAGTAAATCAGATAGACCGTGAGCTATAGGTTCTATTCTATGTTCAGGTATATTAGAATGTACAATAATGGATATTTACAAGCGCTCATGTGAAGCACCCAAGGCAGTTTCCCTTGATACAAAAGACAGTTTAAAGTTAAGCTATACCTGGTCCAAATTTAATTAATTTGGGGTCCTATTTTCTCAAAGAAGAAATCAAACACATACAAAACTGACACTTGACTAGGTAAAGACATGCTTTTTTTCTTTCCTTTTTAAATGTTAGTGAAATTAAGAAAAGATAATATTGGTGAACCTAAACATGTCCATAGCTATTCTGCTGCTGCCGCTGCTGATAACAATGACAATGATGATGATGATGAAGATGATGATGACAGCCATTATGATGATGGCAGTGGTGGTAGAGATGGATTTCAGAGTGATAGAATATAAAATTTAGGAATCCAGTGATGTTAAACAAATTGTATTGTCAGCAGTGACTCACATTAATGGAGTCATTATCAGAAAATTGCATGTAATTCCTGTTATTGCAAGTCCTCAGGATAATATGGCTGTTCTGCTAGGAGATTTAGAAGCTGCCTGCCCTGTGTAATTTTGGAAATTGCTCTAATCTAGCTCCTGTGGATACAGAGCTCAGGGCAGACCCATCACACGTGCTTGGGCTCCTCAGGACAGCACTCTTTGAGGAAGTCACCTGCCTGTTTGGCAGCACAGCAGGCTGGCTCTTGTCCTCTGATAATAAATTCTCTCATTAGTACGCCCAAGTCTCTTGCCTGCATTTAACAGTGCAGAAGAAGTAACATGCTCATTTTACTCTAATAATGCTTTAGAAAATTGTCCCATTTCAAAATTATAATGTCAGAAATTACCTGCCACCAGGTCTTTGGAAGGAGAATGGTCAGCCCTCACAGACTTCTTTCAAATGCCAGCACCAGGCTCTCTGACTCTGTTCGTCAGACACTGGGCTATGGCGGTCTCTTAAAATCTTTTTTTTTTTTTCTCTCTCTTTCTGAGATAGTATCTCCCGTTAGATAAATTCTGGTTGCAATATTTTACTATTTTTAATCTTCCAGGAGGGAGGCAGTAATGCCCTTCTCCCTGTCCTTCACACTGATTTGTCTTTGCTTCTCATTACAGAGAGTCTGCTTAAGTCGTGGTGCCTGCTGCCAGTTCTATTAAACTGCAGAAGGAACTGCCAGGTCACAATTTATGCTACAATATCATAAAATTAACTTTCATGCAGAAACCCCTTTTTCCATCTCTCTTATTCATTTTTATGCTTAAGAAATCCTGATGACTTCTGTTAGAAGGATTAGTTGTCTTTTTCTTTGGAATTGACAAATTGGGCAGAATTTTGGTCTTAAGAGCAAAAGAAAATAGAATAAGAGCTTAATTCAAATTTCCTTCCTAATGATTACCAAATTCTTCCTGCCTTATTGCACAAGATTTAAAATAGAAATGTGTGCTATGGAATCTGGTGGGGTGGGGGAAATGAGTCTTATTACGCAATGTGTCTATTACTCAATCTCGAATTGAAGATCTCCACCCCTTGTGTGCCTGTTTCTTCCTGCTGCTTCAGGACCCTGTGGGAACTATTCTTCATTAACTGGGACCTGGGTGTCGTGCTCCTACTTCCTATTACATCCAGTGGAACCTGTGCTGAGTAGCATGTGTTCCCAACTGTCTTCCACTCCTCTCTTCTATCAGCCTGCAGGCTCAAAGCTGGAAATGCAACTTGGTAAGTCTAGGCCTTGAACTCCAAATGCACCCCATGATGTCTCCATGACATCTGCTGGGCCAAAACCTTGGACAGGGTTTGAGGAGTAAAAAATGGCAGATTTATGATTTTACTTTTCCTATAAAAACCTATTATTTTGCTCCTTAACAAATTATACTCCCCCTTCTCCAGTTCCCTTTCTTCTTAATCAAATAAAATATTCTCTTGCTGGATACAGGATGTAAAAGTAAGTATGCTGTTGTCATCAAAGGGCTTTCAAGGAAGAAAATCCTTTTCTGATATTACAGATATCAGTAAAAACAAAATGATACTTGTTCTTATAGCCAAGCATAATATTTCAACCTTAGAGTCACTCCTCAGCTATGAACAAAAATGTATCATTTAATTTGACTAATTTTTGTATAGATATTTTCTGATATTACAGGGTAGAGTGAAATAGGGAAACCTAATCTAAGTTGTCATCTTTACAGTTAGAATTTCTTTCTTTCTAATACAAGAAGAATGTTTTATAATGAATAATGACTATTGCAAAACTGATATCATATTTCCATATTGTATCATTCTATTTATTTTTTCTGAATGGTAGAAGAAGAATATCTACATATAAAAATATTAAATGGGGGCTTCCCTGGTGGCGCAGTAGTTGAGAGTCCGCCTGCCGATGCAGGGGACACGGGTTCGTGCCCTGGTCCGGGAAGATCCCGCATGCCGCGGAGTGGCTGGGCTTGTGAGCCATGGCCGCTGGGCCTGCGCGTCCGGAGCCTGTGCTCCGCAACGGGAGAGGCCACAACAGTGAGAGGCCCGCGTACCACAAAGGGAAAAAAAAAAAAAAAAAAAACAATTAAATGAAATACTGTTACAGTTGTGAGTGTTTCACACTGAAGGCTGTCTTGGGAAGCAAACTTTTAAATTACCCAGAGTCTAAAAATATAGCTGAATCTGATATAGTTGCTAACCTGCTTGGAAAAGAACATTCTGTAATGTTATGAGAAAAGTACACAAGACATTTACCCCATAACAATGAAGGACCATTGGACACTAGCCACATGACTGTTCTCATTAGCATAACATCCCATTTAGCTAATCTCTGCTGAGCTTTCATTCATAGTTTATGTACAAAAGAAAAGCATGCAAAATAAACTGACTAGGAAGGGAGTGTGAGATGTCAATGAGCGTAAAAACCCTGGCACCTACTAGTTAAGTATATGACCCCAACTTAAAAAAATGTAGCAAGTGAGCATTATATAGAGTTCTCAGAAAGAACTGCTTGAATCAATCCTGTGCCATTCTTACCAATTAGATAAACATTTCCCTGAGCTGGGCTTTGATCTAATGGGGGTCTCAAAAAAAAACAATGACTTGTACTAGGTGGCATGGCTGTAGCTATTGAAAAACAGAAATAGGTAATATCTCATTAATTTAAGTGTTTCTGAAAAGGTTCTAAATCTGGTGTGAATCATAAAGACTCTATTGCAGTTTGAAGCCAGAAAATAAATGTTTTCTGCCAAATGCACTTAAATAGTGAATTGCCAGTTATTTAAATTATAGGTCCATGCTAAATTTATCCATTCCTTTAATATAATGAAGACAGCAAGTCTACCTGAGAGCATGTAGCAGAAGAGATATGAGGCTTTCTTCCATTTACCACCACTGTGTTGCAGCCACAGGCTATAATTGTGTCATTTTAGGACAGGGGAGGAGACATATGACTAAATGCATGCTGAGCTCATTCTCAATTTTAGATAATAACTGATCATTACACAAAAAAAGTTGTCTCTTTCTGACCTCCATAGGTATATCTTGGCAACTGAAGCACCTTATAAACTTCAGTCCAGGATATATAAATATGAATGGGATCCCTGGTGCACAGTGGTTAAGAATCCGCCTGCCAACGCAGAGGACACAGCTTCGAGCCCTGGTCCAGGAAGATCCCACATGCTGAGGAGCAACTAAGCCCGTGTGCCACAACTGCTGAGCCTGCTCTCTAGAGCCTGCGAGCCACAACTACTGAAGCCCGTGTGCTGCAACTACTGAAGCCCATACGCCTAGAGCCCATGCTCTCGCCTCAAGAGAAGCCAACGCAATGAGAAGCCTGCACACAACGAAGAGTAGCCCTCGCTGGCTGCAACTAGAGAAAGGCCGTGAGCAGCAACAAAGACCCAACGCAGCCAAAAATAAATAAAAATAAAATAATTAAATAAATAAATAAATATGCATGGGTGTTTGTGCCTCTGTACGTGTGTGTATCTCACAAACAGTATCATAGTCTTGACTGGTTATCTGTACTTCACCCATGCATGTATTTCCTTTTCTTGTACATTGGTTCTTTTCAGTGCTGTTCCTGTGGTTTTAAAGGGCTGCCTTTCCCTTTTCTCCATTTAAAAATCTCACTAATTCTTTAAGCTTTACATAAATACCAGTTGTTTCATGCAGCTTTTTAGACACTCCCTGGCCCATTAAATTGTTCCTAATTAGAAACTCCCATAGCCTCTTGTATGTTCCTCTCCTGGAGAACAGGGTTCATTCCGCTTTGTATCAAAGTTACTTAAAAAAAAAAAAAAAAAATCTATTCTCATAAATACACAATCAGTCCAAGGAATGCAAGGTCCAGAACTTACTCATCTTTGTATTTTAGCTCACATAATGACATGCACATCCTAAATCCAAAGTATATGCATATTAGAATTAAACTGTATTAAACTTTGGTTATTTCCCTTGTGAAGAAAGAACATTAATGAATCTATTAAAGACTTTGCAATCTCAAGACTTGCAAAATAAGGAATTACTACTTATACAACGTCTATCTAAATCACAGTTATTGAGGACAAAGTGTGTTTCATCAGCCTGATTGACCTAAGTGAACATACAAGCTGTCATGTACTGGGGACACATTTTAAAATTCTCATTTTAAACATTAATTCAGAGACTACATAGGCCAACAAAAATAAAGTCTGAGTTTGCTCATCGATGGTTTTGGTGAAAGACTTGCCTTATCAGCTGTCTGACACCAATTTGTTGGGTGGTCTTAGGCAATTCATGTCTTGTCTTTAGACTTCAACTTCCTTGGTTTATTATTTTTTCTGACATCATTACAATGCCTTGTTTCACTTAATCAAAATGGTAGAAAAGTCCTAAACCAGAAGAGGAAATATGCATTTTGTCCCATTTCACCATGGGCAGACTGTGTCATTTGGGGTAAACCCTTTGCACTCTCCAGGATGCTCTGGAATTTGAGGTTATTAAACTAACATGTATGAGTGCACCCATTGCTCACCATAGGATGAGCCTCTCATGATATAATTTCTGAAGTTCAAATGATTCAAACGAAGGACTAATTCCCTGGATAGATAGTCTATTTCATTTTTACTTCCTTGAGAATATATATGTTCCTACCTAGCCAAAAATTATTTTAAATTTTTTAAAAAGTGAGTTTTTTCAGGGCCCTGACCAACAGTGAACAATGATTGACCTCACCAGCATGTTATCCTGGACACACTGCATGATGGTTCCTTTCATGTGTCAATTTGCTGGGTCCAACAGGTACCATGATTAAGCATTCTTTCTCAGTGTGTCTGTTAGGGTGTTCCCAGATGAGATGAGCATTTGAATCAGTGGACTCCTTCAAGTAGATTACCCTGCCCAGTATGGATTAGCATCATCCAATCCCTTGAGAACCTGAGGGGCTAGGAAGGAGGAATTTGCCTTGTTTGCTTCCTACCTATATGTTGAGCTGGAACATCTGTCTTCCCCTATCCTTAGACTGAGACTTACATCATGGGTTCTGCTGGTTCTTAGGCCTTCAGATGCTGACCAGATGTGCACTACCAGCTTGCAGATGGCAGACCATGGTACTTCTCAACCTCCATAATTGTGTAAGCCAATTCCTCAACAGGAGATAGATTAGATAGATAGATAGATAGATATAGATAGATAGATAGATAATCTCCTTGGTACAATTTCTCTGGAGAAACCTGACTAATACACTCTAAGACATAAATGAAAAGCTGAATTTCCAAACAGGGCTCAGTTGGGAAAATGTTAGCTTATTAGAATCACAGACATAAGGCCACTGACTCCTCTATATCACCTGCTCTTTCAATATCTCCTTCTCATTCATATACACAGTCATGTGAAAATATGCCTACTCTTATCATCTGTCATTCCTAGTCATTTATTCACCAAAAGAAAGATTCCTCATCCCTCAGTACTTCTACCTGAAAACATGTAACTCCTCCACAGCTTTTTGCATAAAAACTACTGGGTTTTAGAGTAGAAAATCCTCCTGTTTCCTGCAAAAATCAGAGGGCTGATTTCAAACAGTGTAACAGCGACTTCATTTTATTAATTAATTCATCAATGGGATAAAACTTGTCATTTAAACTTGTTTCTGAGATTCCAAGCAAAGCCTAATTACCATAAACATTTCAACATGTGTCCTATATTAGCAGCAGCCATCAGGAAATGAAGACTTCCAGCATGCAGGGGTGAGGAGGCTGAAAAGGTCATCCTTGTAGCCATTGGATATGTTTTTGTTAAAAATGAGCATCCAAGAAAATGTTACAATTTGATGAATTCTAACAGCAGCCCTTTGTATGGGCTTGATGAATCAGTAAATTTGCAAACTTTTGCTCTACCAGCAGGGAAACCTTTGTAATAGTCAGACCTGTCCAAAGATGATGTGAGCTACTCTAGGGACAGTGAGATTCCTGACATGGAAAGTACTTATAAACTAGCCCAAGAAGCAGGGGCAAGCCTGATAATCCCAGTTGGAAAACTATAGTGGATATAGATGACAGTTGAAGAAGAGAGAATAAATTCCGTCTTTGAGTAGCTTTCCCAAGGTCAATTGGCCATAGCAGAATTCAGCTAGATGTTGGAGGCTCTATTTAGTTCAACTACCTTGAACTATCACCATTCCAAGCACTGAAAAGACCCTAGGGATATGAAACTTTGCTGACTTGAGGTAGGTTAGATAATTAACAGCTCATAGCCAATACAGACTTGCAGGAATATTAAATAGATTGGATACCTGGGAAGAGCAGAGGTTTGAAGAATAATACTTGCCCAAAGAAGGGTAGAGAGAAGGACCTATATGCCAACTTCCCAATTTTATCAAGACCCAGACTAGGCTTCCAGGTACCATGTCACAAAATGCCAAACAGTCTGGCTGCCAGCAAAGAAGCATGAGAAGTACAGTTCTCCAAGTCAGCAGACATCCCAGCTCTGCCTTTTCAAGGTAACACCAAAGGAGTGCTGGACACTTGGCTCCCAGCTCTGCCATGCATTTGTAACAATGGTGTCTTGACTACCTTCCCTTCCTCAACTCTCTGGTCACCCCGTTTCTCTCATGACTTTAGATAAATCTGAAAGAAAAATTCTTCCCTCCTTCACCATCTCCCCAGCCTGGGCTGTGGCTACCAATTTCACAGTTTCTCCTCCAAGCAGTGACAGGTTACCTCAGTTTCATTTCTGAGTTTAATGACCACAATTGCTGCCCATTTCCTATCTATGTTCATGCAGAATTGTCTATTTATATTTGAAGTTTTTAGAAATATGGAAGAGAAGGTTAAGCCTTTTCCTTCAAATAACTGCTTCGACAGCTTTATGGATGGCTAGTTGGTTTCTTCCTGACCTCCCTGAGAGGTCCCATCAGCTCTAACCCAGTTTCCTCTAAATTCTATATTCCTGGCTCTGGGACAGCAGCAGACAGTTGTATCTTGTTCCACAATCCATAATTCTCAACTTCAAAGTTCAGTGCCAAATAAGATCGCACACTGTTGGATAACCTTTTGTACCAGCCCTTCAGCAGTAATTAAATCCTGCTCATTCCAAGCTGCCTAGAGAAAACCTAGGCCCTCTGCTTGTTTTCAAGTGCAAAAACAAAGCAAAACAAAATACAAAAAGAAAGAGCAGCCACACAAGCATCGGAGATTTCCTCTCCATTAACTGCAAAGGCAGGGCACAGAGAAAGGCCTCTGGGTGAGAAAGAAGGAGGTGGCTGAGTTAAAGGGGATGTGTCAGAGCCCTTTGAGGGGCTTCTGCTAGAGCATAAGTGAGAGCAAAGTCTTAGTCTGTAAGTGGCAGGCTGATAAATCCTTTAAAAACCTTAAGTAGGCATGACTAGTCGGATCATGTGAACCGGGGAGACTGTGTGAGGCCCTGAGGTGACAAGTAATCAGTGCACGAAGCTTCTCAACTATTAAGGAACAGACAGGACTTACTGAGCTATTAGTGTGTGCCTCGGAGGTCATTATCATACCGACCATACACTGAACACTTACTACAGGATTTACTTACATGATATATAATCTTAATTGCATGCCTGGATCTATTTCTGTTTTACAAATAAAGAAACAGACTGAGACTATTTAAGAGACTTATCCAAAATTTATAAATAGTAGAGCTGGGATTTGAACCTGTTTCTTAAGTGAATTAAGTCAGAGAAAGACAAATATCATGTATCACTTACATGTAGGATCTAAAATATGACACAAATGAACTTATTTACAAAACAGAAACACACTCACATACATAGAAAACAAACTTAAGGTTACCAAAGGTGGAAGGAGGGAGAGGATAAATTAGGAGTTTGGGATTAGCATATACAAACTACTCTACATGAAACAGATAAACAAGAAGGTCACACTGTATAGCACAGGGAACTATATTCAATATCCTGTAATAAACCATAATGGAAAGGAGTATGAAACAGCATATATATGTATAACTGAACCGTTTTGCTGTGCACCAGGAACTAACACAACATTGTAAATCAACTATAGTTCCATGAAAAAAAAAATTTTTTTTTTTAAAGTCTATGCTCTCTCTACCATGCCATGTTCCTGCACCCCACCCAAGGAGCATCCTTTCTGTAGGCATCTATGTTGAACACTAACTCTCACAGGAAAACACTACTCAGTGGTTTGCCAAACACTGGCTAACACTTACCACAGTGAAGTTGACAAGTCTGTTGAACCAGACATTGTTCTTATCCCCACCATGGCTCATCTCTGTAACCATCACAAAAGGGAGGTTCTGTGAAATGAAAGACACAAAACAGCCCTCAGAAGCTGGCAATCAAGTTGGGATGATGTGCAAAGATTCACAGAGAGAATAACACCACCCTAGGACAAATACATCAACACAAGAGATGTTGGACTAAGTGAGTACAAATTCTTGGTTAAGAGCCCAGGAGAAGGAGAACAGCTTGAGTTAGAGGTTAGAGTGTCCAGGGAATGACGCATGGATGAGAATCTTTGAACAGGTCTCTGAAAGTTGGTTATTATTTGGGGAGACAGAGAGAAAGTGATAGAATCTTCAAAATTTTAAGAGCCACAAAGGTCAGATGGCAGAAGTGGAAAAAATCATGGTGTTTTCAAGGGACAGTGAGGACATTCCTTTGGCTGAAATAAGTTGTTAATGCTTTAGGACTAATGAAAGAGACAGTCCAAAAAGTAATGATCCACCTAAATCAGAGATCTCATTATCTTAATTGTACAGTCCATCAGTAGAAAGAATTTAGCTGGAGCCCCAAGAATATGTACATTTGTTCACATCTAAATTGTACATATGCATTACTGTCCAAATAGACTATTATGTAAAGTGAATATGTCAGACTATTTTAAAGGATAAGACAAATAACCATAATTATAAGTTCTAATATTTATTTTTTTCATTGACTGGATTTTGGGGGGTACTCATGCTCTATTTTAGAGCTAAATTCCTGCCCACATCCTTTTTATTTCCCCACTTTTATTGACGTATAGTTGACAAGTAAAATTTGTACATATGTAAGGTGTGCAACATGATGTTTCAATATACATTATGAAATGGTTACCACAATCAAGCTCCAAGTATGCAATACAGGATAAGTATAGTCACTGTGCTGTACATTAGATCTCTGGAAATCATTCATTCTACATAACTAAAATTTTGTACAGTCTGAGTAACCAACATCTCTTCATTTTCCCCCACACCTCTTCTTCTAGCAACCACCATTCTACTCTCTGCTTTTATGAGTTTGACTTTTAAAAATTCCACATATAAGTGAGATCATGCAGTATTTATCTTTCTGTGCCTGGCTTATCTCAATTAGCATAATGTTCCCCAGGTTCATCAATGTGTTCACAAATGGCAGGATTTCCTTCTTTCTTAAGGCAGCAAAATGTTTCTTTGTGCCTTATTCATCCACTGACAAGCAATTAGGTTGTTTCCAAATCTTGGCTATGGTGAATAATACTGCAGTGAACTTGTTCAAGATCCTGATTTCATATACACAGAAGTGGGATTACTGGATCATAAGATAGTTCTAATTTTACTTTTTGAGGAAACTCCATATTGTTTTGCATAATAGCTACACCAATTTACATTCAATTGTGTACCAACAATGTGTAAGGGGGTCTCTTTACTCTACATCCTCACCAAAACTGGATATGTTTTGTCTTTTTTTTTTTTTTAACATTTTTATTGGAATATAATTGTTTTACAATGGTGTGTTGTTTCTGCTTTATAACAAAGTGAATCAGTTATAAATATACAGATAGACCCATATCTCCTCCCTCTTGCGTCACCCTCCCACCCTCCCTATCCCACCCCCAGGTGGTCACAAAGCACCGAGCTGATCTCCCTGTGCTATGTGGCTGCTTCCCACTAGCTATCGATTTTACATTTGGTAGTGTATATATGTCCAGGCCATTCTCTCATTTCGTCCCAGCTTACCCTTCCCCCTTCACATGTCCTCAAGTCCATTCTCTACTTCTGTGTCTTTATTCCTGTCCTGCACCTGGATTCTTCAAAACCTTTTTTTTTGGTTCCATATATACGTCCTAGAATACAGTACTTATTTTTCTCTTTCTAACTTACTTCACTCTGTATGACAGTCTGTAGGTCCATTCACCCCACTAAAAATAACTCGATTTCATTGCTTTTTATGGCTGAGTAATATTGCATTGTATATATGTGCCACATGTTCTTTACCCATTCATCTCTCGATGGACATTTAGGTTACTTCCATGTCCTGGCTACTGTAAATAGAGCTGCAATGAACATTGTGGTACAGGACTCTTTTTGAAGTATGGTTTTCTCAGGGTTTATGCTTGGTAGTGGGATTGCTGGGTTGTATGGTAGCTCTATTTTTAAGGACCCTCCATACTCTTCTCCATAGTGGCTATATCAATATACATTCCCACCAACAGTGCAAGAGGGTTCCCTTTTCTTCACACCCTCTCCAGCACTGTTTTTTTCATTTTTTGATGATGGCCATTCTGACTGGTGTGAGGTGATACCTCATCGTAGTTTTGATTTGCATTTCTCTAATGATTAGTGATGTCAAGCATGCTTTCAGGAGTTTGTTGGCAATCTGTATATCTTCTTTGGAGAAATATCTGTTTAGGTCTTCTGCGAATTTTTGGATTGGGTTGTTTGCTTATTTGATATTGAGCTGCATGAGCTGCTTGTAAGTTTTGGAGATTAAATCATGTCATCTGCAAACAGTGACAGCTTGACTTATTTTCTCATTTGTATTCCTTTCATTTCTTTTTCGTCTCTGATTGCTGTGGCTAAAACTTCCAAAACTGTGTTGAATACTGGTGGTGAGAGTGGACAACCTTGCCTTGTTCCTGATCTTAGAGGAAATGGTTTCAGTTTTTCACCATTGAGAATGATGTTGGCTGTGGGTTTGTCATATATGGCCTTTATTATGTTGAAGTAAGTTCCCTCTATGCCTACTTTCTGGAGGGTTTTATCATAAATGGGTGTTGAATTTTGTCAAAAGCTTTTTCTGCATCTATTGAGATGATCATATGGTTTTTCTCCTTCAATTTAATATGGTTTATCACATTGATCAGTTTGCATATGTTGAAGAATCCTTGCATTCCTGGGATAAACCCCATTGGACCATGGTGTATGATCCTTTTAATGTGCTGTCGGATTCTGATTGCTAGTATTGTGCTGAGGATTTTTGCATCTATATTTGTCAGTGATATTGGCCTGTAGTTTTCTTTCTTTGTGACATCTTTGTATGGTTTTAGTATCAGGGTGATGTTCACCTCGTAGAATGAGTTTGGGAGTGTTCCTCTCTCTGCTATATTTTGGAAGAGTTTCAGAAGGATAGGTGTTAGCTCTTCTCTAAACGTTTGATAGAATTCGCCTGTGAAGCCATCTGGTCCTGCACTTTTGTTTGTTGGAAGATTTTTAATCACAGTCTCAATTTCAGTGATGTGATTGGTCTGTTTATATTTTCTATTTCTTCCAGGTTCAGTCTTGGAAGGTTGTTCTTTTCTAAGAATTGGTCCATTTCTTCCAGGTTGTCCATTTTATTGGCATATAGTTGCTTGTAGTAATCTCTCATGATCCTTTGTATTTCTGCAGTGTCAGTTGTTACTTCTCCTTTTTCATTTCTAATTCTATTGATTTGAGTCTTCTCCCTTTTTCTCTTGATGAGTCTGGGTAATGATTTATCAATTTTGTTGATCTTCTCAAAGAACCAGCTTTTTGTTTTATTGATCTTTGCTATTATTTCCTTCATTTCTTTTTCATTTATTTCTGATCTGATGTTTATGATTTCTTTCCATCTGCTAACTTTAGGGGTTTTTTGTTCTTCTTTCTCTAATTACTTTAGGAGTAAGGTTAGGTTGTTTATTTGAGATGTTTCTTGTTTCTTGAAGTAGGATTGTATTACTAAAAACTTCCCTCTTAGAATTGCTTTTGCTGCATCCCACAGGTTCTTGGTCAACGTGTTTTCATTGTCATTTGTTTGTAGTTATTTTTTGATTTCTTCAGTTATATCTTGGTTATTAAGTAGTGTACTATTTAGCCTCCATGTATTTGTATTTTTTACACATTTTTTTCCTGTAATTGATATCAAGTCTCATAGCATTGTGGTCGGAAAAGATATCTGATGTGATTTTAACTTTCTTAAGTTTACGAAGGCTTGTTTTGTGACCCAAGATATGATCTATCCTGGAGAATGTTCCATGAGCACTTGAGAATAAAGTGTATTCTGTTGTTTTTGGATGGAATGTCCTATAAATATCAAATATCAATTAAGTCCATCTTGTTTAATGTGTCATTTAAACCTCGGGTTTCCTTATTTATTTTGATTTTGGATGATTTGTCCACTGGTGAAAGTGGGGTGTTAGAGTCCCCTACTGTGATTGTGTTACTGTTGATTTCCCCTTTTATGGCTGTTAGCGTTTGCCTTATGTATTGAGGTGCTCCTTTGTTGGGTGCATAAATATTTACAATTGTTATATCTTCTTCTTTTATTGATCCCTTTATCACTATGTAGTGTCCTTCTTTGTCTCTTGTAATAGTCTTTATTTTAAAGTCTATTTTGTCTGATATGAGAATTGCTACCCCAGTTTTTTTTGATTTCCATTTTCATGGAATATGTTTTTCCATCCCCTCACTTTCAGTCTGTATGTGTCCCTAGGTCTGAAGTGAGTCTCTTGTAGGGAGCATATATACGGGTCTTGTTTTTGTACCCATTCAGCCAGTCTATGTCTTTTAGTGGGAGCATTTAATCCATTTACATTTAAGGTAATTATCAGTATGTATGTTCCTATTACCATTTTCTTAATTGTTTTGGGTTTGTTATTGTAGGTCTTTTCCTTCTCTTATGTTTCCTGCCTAGAGAAGTTCCTTTAGCATTTGTTGAAAGCTGGTTTGTTGGTGCTGAATTCTCTTAGTTTTGCTTGTCTGTAAAGGTTTTAATTTCTCCATCAAATCTGAATGAGATCCTTGCTGCGTAATCTTGGTTGTAGGTTTTTCCCTTTCATCACTTTAAGTATGTCTTGCCATTCCCTTCTGTCTTGCAGAGTTTCTGCTGTCAGATGTTAACCTTATGGGGATTCCCTTGTATGTTATTTGTTGTTTTTCCCTTGCTGCTTTTAATATTTTTTCTTTGCATTTAATTTTTGATAGTTTGATTAATATGTGTCTTGGTCTGTTTCTCCTTAGATTTATCCTGTATGGGATTCTCTGCACTTCCTGGGCTTGAGTGACTATTTCCTTTCCCATTTTAAGGAAGTTTTCACCTATAATCTCTTCAAATATTTTCTCAGTCCCTTTCTTTTTCTCTACTTTTTCTGGGACCCTTATTTGAATGTTAGTGTGTTTAATGTTGTCCCAGAGACTGTCCTCAATTCTTTTCATTCTTTTTCTCTTTATTCTGCTCTGTAGTAGTTAATACCACTATTTTATCTTCCAGGTCACTTATCCGTTCTTCTATCTCAGTTATTCTGCTATTGATTCCTTCTAGGGAATTTTTAACTTCTTTCATTGTGTTGTTCAGTATTGTTTGTTTGCTCTTTAGTTCCTGTAGGTCCTTGTTAAACATTTCTTGTATTTTCTCCATTCTGTTTCCAAGATCTTTACTAACATTACTCTGAACATTTTTTCAGGTAGACTTCCTATTTCCTCTTCATTTGTTTGGTCTGGTGGGTTTTTTCCTTGCTCCTTCATCTGTTGTGTGTTTCTCTGTCTTCTCATTTTGCTTAAATTACTGTGTTTGGTGTCTGCTTTTCACAGGCTGCAGGTTCATAGTTCCCGTTGTTTTTGGTGTCTGCCCCCAGTGGCTCAGTTTGGTTCAGTGGGTTGTGTAGGCTTCCTGGTGGAGGGAACTGGTGCCTGTTTTCTGGTGTATGAGGCTGGATCTTGTCTTTCTGGTGGGCAGGAGCACGTCTGTAGGTGTATTCTGGGGTGTCTGTGACCTTAGTATGATTTTAGGCAGCTCTCTGCTAATGGGTGGGATTGTGTTCCTGTCTTGCTAGTTGTTTGGCATAGGGTGTCCAGCACTGTAGCTTGCTGGTTGTTGAGTGTACCTGGGTCTTAGCATGGAGATGGAGATCTCTGGGAGACCTTTCACTGTTTGATATTACATGGAGCTGGGAGGTCTCTGGTGGACCAATGTCCTGAAATCGGCTCTCCCACCTCAGAGGCACAGGCCTGACACCCAGCCAGAATACCAATACCTTGTCAGCCACACAGCTCAGAAGAAAAAGGAGAACAAAAGAAAGAAAGAAAAAAAAATGAAATAACAAGAAATAAAGTTATTAAAACAAAAAAAATTAATTATTTTTTAAAAATTAAAAATAAAGAAGAAAGAAAGAAGAGAGCAACCAAACCAAATACAAATCCACCATTGGTAACAAGCAGTAAAAACTATATTAAAAAAAAAACAGAAAACAGACAGAACCTTAGGACAAATGGTAAAAGCAAAGCTATTCAGACAAAGTCACACAAAGAAGCATACACATACACACTCCCAAAAAGAGAAAAAGGAAAAATATCTATCTATCTATCTATATATATAAAAGGAAGAGAACAACCAAATCAATAAACAAATCTACCAATGATAATAAACTCTAAATAGTAAACTAAGATAAACATAAAACCAATCACATACAGCAAACCCCAAGTCTACAGTTGCCCCCAAAGTCCACTGCCTCAATTTGGGATGATTCGTTGTCTATTCAGGTATTCCACAGATGCAGGTACATCAAGTTGATTGTGGAGATTTAATCCACTGCTCCTCTGGCTGCTGGGAGAGATTTCCCTTTCTCTTCATTGTTCGCACAGCTCCTGGGGTTCAGCTTTGGATTTGGCCCTGCCTCTGCATGTAGGTCTCCTGAGGGTGTCTGTTCCTGTCCAGACAGGACAGGGTTAAAGGAGCAGCTGATTAGGGGGCTCTGGCTCACACAGGCCGGGGGGAGGGATGGGTAGGGGATGCAGGGTGAGCCTGCGGCGGCAGAGGCCAGCATGACATTGCAACAGCCTGAGATGTGCTCTGTGTTCTCCCAGGGAAGTTGTCCCTGGATCACAGGACCCTGACAGTGGCAGGCTGCCCAGGCTCCAGGGAGGGGAGGTATGGATAGTGCCCTGTGCTTTGCACACAGGCTTCTTGGTGGCTGCGGTAGCAGCCTTAGCGTCTCATGCCTGTCTCTGGTGTCCGCACTGATAGCCACAGCTTGCGCCCATCTCTCAATCTCATTTAGGCGGTGCTCTGAATCCCCTCTCCTCGCACACCCTGAAACAATGGTCTCTTGCCTCTTAGGCAGGTCCAGACTTTTTCCCAGACTCCCTCCCAGCTAGCTGTGGCGCACTAGCCCCCTTCAGGCTGTGTTCACGCAGCCAACCCCAGTCCTCTCCCTGGGATCTGACATCCCGAAGCCCGAGCCTCAGCTCCCAGCCCCCACCTGTCCCAGCGAGTGAGCAGACAAGCCTCTCAGGCTGGTGAGTGCTGGTCGGCACTGATCCTCTGTGCGGGAATCTCAGCTTTGCCCTCTGCACCACTGTTGCTGCACTCTCTTCCGTGGCTCTGAAGCTTCCTCCCCCCACGCCCACCCTTCTCCACCAGCGAAGGGGCTTCCTAGTTGTGGAAACTTTTCCTCCTTCACAGCTCCCTTCCCAAGGTGCAGGTCCTATCTCTATTCTTTTGTCTCTGTTTTTTCTTTTTTCTTTCGCCCTACCCAGGTACATGGGGAGTTTCTTGCCTTTTGGGAAGTCTGAGGTCTTCTGCTAGTGTTCAGTAGGTGTTCTGTAGGAGTTGTTCCACATGTAGATGTATTTCTGATGTATTTGTGGGGAGGAGGGTGATCTCCACGTCTTACTCCTCCACTATCTTCAAGGTCTATCTTTTGTCTTTTTGATAATAGCCAGTCTACAGGTATAAGGTAATATCTCATTCTGGTTTCGAATTGCATTTCCCCAATAATTACTGATGTGAATACCTTTGGACATTTGTATATCTTCTTTTGAGAAATATATATTACAGTCCTTTGCCCATTTTTAAATTGGGCTGGTTATTTATTTATTTACTTACTTACTTACAGTTTGCAATTACTTTCACCCACTCCATAGGTTATCTGTCATCTAGTGATTGTTTCCTTTGCTGTGTAGAAGCTTTTCAATTTTATTCAATCTCGTTTATTTTAGCTCTTGCTGCCTGTGTTTACAGGTCACATCAAATGAAAATAATATATTGCCCAGACCAATTTCAAGAGATTTTTCTCTATGCTTTCTTCTAGTAGTTTTAGAGATTCAAGTCTTATGTTTAAGGCTTTAATCGATTTTGAGTTGATTTTTGTTTATGGTGTCAGATAAGCATTCAATTTCATTCTTCTTCATATAGATATCCAGTTTTCCCAGCATCATTTAATAAAGACACCAGCTTTCCCCAATGTATGTTTCTGGCACCCTTGTCAAAGATCAGTTGACCATAAATCCATGGATTTCTTTCTGGGCTCTCTATTCCATTCCATTTGTCTATGTAATATCTTATGAAATCAGGAAGTGGGATCCCGCCAGTTTGTTTTTCTTTCTCAAGATTGTTTGTCTATTCAGAGCCTTTGTGGCTGCACATGAATTTTAGAATATTTTTTTTCTATTTAGATTAAAAATATCATGGAATTTGTGTAGGAATTACACTGAATCTGTAGATCTCTTTTGGAAGTATAGGCATTTTAAAAATGTAAATTCTTCCAACCTATAATCAGGGAATGCTTTTTTCATTTATTTGTGTCTTCTTCAATCTTTTTCATCAATGTTTTATAATATTCAGTGTACAGATCTTTCACCTCTTTGGTTAAATTTATTTGTAAGTATTTTTCTCTTTTTGTTGTTATTATTGAATGGGATTGTTTTCTTAATTTCTTTTTCAGATAATTTGTTGTTAGTGCAGAGAAACAACTGGTTTTTGTATGTTGATTTTGTGTCCTGAAACTTTACTAAATTTATTAGTTCTAGCAGGTTTTTGGTGAAGTATTTAGGGTGTTTTATATATATAAGATCATTTCATCTGCAAACAGAGAAAATTTTCCTTTTTCCTTTCTGATTTGGATGACTTTAATTTCTTTTTCTTGCCTAATTGCTCTGGCTAGGACTTCCAGCATTATGTTGAGTAGGAGTGAAAAGAGTGGACACCCTTGTCTTGTTCCTGATCTCAGAGGAAAAGCTTTCAGCTTTTCATCACTGGGTATGATGTTAGCTGTGGGCTTGTCAGATATGTCCCTTATTATGTTGAGGTACATTCCTTCTATACCTAATTTGTTGAGAGTCTTTTTCTTTTTTTTTTGATCATGAATGGTTGTTGAATTTTGTCAAATGCTTACTCTACATCTATTGAGATAAAAATGTAATTTTTAATCCTTCATCCTGTTAAGGTGGTGCATTAAGTTTATTGATTTGTGTATGTTGAACCATCCCTGCATCCCAGGAACAAATACCAATTGAGCATGGTGTTTGATCCTTTTACTGTGATGTTGGATTTACATTGCAAGTGGGTTTTTTTTGAAGATTTTTGCATTTATATTCATCAGAGATATTGGCCTGAGGTGTTTTATCTAGATTTGGTATCAGGGTAATGTTGGCCTCATATAATAAGTTTGGAAGTGTTCCTTTCTTTTCCATTTTTTGGAAGAGTTTGAGAAGGACTGTCTTTAATTCTCCTTTAAATGTTTGGTAAAATTCAGCATTGAAGCCATCTGGTCCTAGGCTTTTTCTTTGTTGGGAGATTTTTGATTACTGGTTCAATCTCCTTACTCATTATTGGTTTGTTAAGATTTTATATCTCTTAATGATTCAGTCTTGGTACATTGTATGTTTCTAGGAATTTAGCCATTTCTTCTAGATTATCCACTTTTTGATGTATAATTATTCATAGTAGTCTCGTATGATTTTTGTATTTCTGTGGTATCAGCTGTAGTTTCCTCTTTCAATTATAATTTTATTTCTTTGAGTCGCTTCTCTTTTTTTCTTGGTTAGTCAAGCTAAATGTTTGTCAGTTTTATTTATCCTTTTTTTAAAAGAACTCATAATTTCATTGATCTTTTTTATTGTGTTTCCAGACTCTATTTCACTTATTTTGGCTCTAATCTTTACTATTGCCTTCTTTCTGATAACCTTGGGCTTATTTGTTCTTTTTCTAGTTCCCTGAGGTATAAAGTTAGAATGCTTATTTGAAATCTTTCTTTTTTCTTAACATAGGTATTTATCACTATATATTCCCCTCTTAGTACTACTTTTGCTGATTCCCATAAGTTTTGGTACATTGTGTTTCCATTTTCATTTGTTATAATGAATTTTTTACTTCACTTTTGATTTCTTCTTTGACTCATGGGTTCTTCAGGATTGTGTTGTTTAATTTACTCCTATTTGTTCATTTTCCAATTTTCCTCCTGTTGTTAACGTCTAGTTTCATATCACTTTGGTCAGAAAACATGCTTGATATGATGTCAATCTTCTTATATTTGTTAAGACTTGTTTTTTATCTCTTCTCCTAATACTATTAAGTTTTACAAGGGCAGAGAACTTGCTAAACATGAATTGATAAGTCCTCCCACATAGAGCTAAATGTTATTTAGAAAGCTAGAGTTTATTCAAATATGTTGTGTGATTGGGAATATTTAACCCTAAGGAGTTAAGTAAAAACTAAAGAGATAAAGAGTTGAGTAAAAAATCTTAAATGCATGGGGACAGCAATATATTACTTCATCTGAGGGTACACAGTCAAGGCTTAAAAAGAACTGGCAATAGAAAATATGCTTCTGGCGATGTGAGAGGGAAGTCTCCCCAAAGTGAACACATCAGCATTCCACCAAGCCCCCACCTCCAGGATAGCTGCAAAACCTAGGGCCTATGGGATTTTCACACAAAACCATCAATTCCACAAGAGATCAAGAAAGAAGCCAGACTGACTCACAAGAGAGCTTCCTACAATGACAGACAGGGGACTTTACCAGAGATCAGAAAAACACAACAGTCTTAGATGATAGCTCTGAAACCTCAATGAATTAGATAAAGCACCTTGGGAGGTCAAATCGATGACCTTGATCTAGATGCATCTTAGAATAACCCAGTAACTGAAAAATTAACAAGGTTGCATGTACACACTAGCATACTTCTAAGTAGCAGAGGTCTGAGTAGGAGAAACAGAAAAGTATTATTAAAATCTTATATAGTAAACAATATTTGACAAAATATAAGCCACAAAATTCAAATTAATGTGGATAATGATACACAGTTCTTTTGCAGTTATTTCTTAGCCTTACAATGATTAAAAAGAATTGGGTATTCCTGTTTTTATGTATTACATTTGGATTGTCTTTGAGTGTTTTGTAAAAGACTAATTCAGAACAATCTCAATTTTTGTTTTTGCATGGATTACAACTTGTAACCGTTAGTTATAATTTCATTTAGAGCATTGATAAAATCTCTTTCTTGGTTTCTGTTTCCAATGCTTGCCCCTTAAATCAATTCAAGTGTTGTTTTAGAATCAGGGCCAACTTATACATTAGGCTCAGAGGAAAAATGTTTTAAGCTCACATTACTTTTAGGGGCCCAGGGAAACAGTTTAATTTCCTTTGAAATCAGAATTTTAAAAAATGAACTTTTAGGTCAAAGAAAATGTCTTAATGTATAATATTAATATGTTTGCCTTTATACCAATGCAGTCATAAAATATAAATTTTAATTTTTTTAATTTTTAAACAAAAATTTTAACAGAAGGAAATGCCCATAAGGCAAAAGTGCCTAGAACTCAAGAAATTCATAATATCGTTCTGTTCCCATGGACTCTTTCTGAAATCAAAATCGTATCTCTGCCACTCCACTATTCCGAGGCCTTAGAGTTTTATTTGCTGAGAGTGGATACAAAAGACAAACATAACACATCTTAGAATCTGGTCCCTACCAGACTTTTCGGCATCATCTTGCACAAGACGTCAGCCCAATTTGTGCCTGGATATTAGCTGTATGAATCTACTCTCAGCTCTATTCCCTTAAGTCGCTGCCTCCTCCTCTCACCTCTAGATGTTTCCCTCAATAAATGTAACATACCTTTTTCTGGATGCAATTATCATTCGGATAATATGGAGAGAAAGGCTACTTACCAAGTTTTCCACTCAAAGGAAATATTTCTCTCTCAATTTTTACCAAAGTTCTGCCTCTATGCAAATTCCACAGAAAATGCCATCTCCTCTGAGAAGTCTCCCCAGATTCCCCTCCAAAGCATGATATTTATATCTGTTACATTCTTTTTGCCACCCTCTTCGTGAACCCTTAGATTGTACACAGCCTAATCATTCCCCTTACATAATTTAATATTGAGCACATGTCACTCTTCCACTGGTATAAGAGTCAGAAGTACAATTTCCCCTCTAGACTGTAGCTATTAGAGGGCAGGGGACATATTTTTTTTCATTTTCGTTCCCTTATTTAACCCTCCACAGTGTCTTATTACATATGCTCATTGTAAGTGCTCAATGTGTTCTTTATAGTTAAATGCAATGTAGGCGATATTTGCAGTATTCCATCAGCATTACCCGCCTAAAGCTGTTTTACTAAATGGAGAGGCAACTACTTTGTGGCCAGGATAATGTTCTCTCATCTCTGATAGTTCCTGCACTTCTGTGTTTGTTACAACAGCATATTTTAATAGACAAATTACTGGACCAAGTGTCAAGAGTCCATGTTTCTACTCTTTACTTTTAAATTAGCTAAAGGCATCTTATATCACTTTATCTCTCTGGGATTATTTCCTCATCTATAGAAGCAAGGGATGGACAATAACTGATCTCAGGGAACTTCTGGCTCTGGCATTCTACAGTTTTATGACCTACTGATGCTAGCTCTAATATGATCAAATATGAATTAGTACTAAGGGCTTCCACAAGATACAAGAAGGGAATACATTTCATGTGGCTGCTGACAACTCTACCTGAGCAGGCTGGTAGTGATGTGAGCCTTCAGGTACAGTCCAAGAACCATGGCAAGTTCCCACTAGTGGGTAAAGCTCATTCTACCTCTCAGTGTGCCTAGCCCTTAAGTTATTTTTACTCCTAAGTGTAAGGAACATGAGTTCCTAATCTCCTTGGGAACTGAGATCAGTGTAAGAGGACACTAAATGAGAATTCTCCAAACAAAAGCAATAGTTTTTCACCTCTCACCAAAGACAGAAACAAGGTCTTATTAAAACTCACACACAGTGCATGAAATAACTACATGGCCAGTGAGAAGGACTGTTAAAGGGCCTCCTTCTGCTTGCTTTAAATCTGTATTTTCAATTGAATTTTAGAGATTTTCTTTGTTCTATTCCTTTTGCTTCAGTAACACCAAAAGAGAGACAGCGGGGGACCACAGGGAATAAGACAGTTTGGAAGAATAGTTTCTAGTAAGTCCCCCAGAGCAGAAATCTGTACGGTTAATCTTTTAGAGAAACTTGTAGTTCTCTGAATTTGCGTTGGTTTTACTCACATTTTCCAGGTGTTTACTGCCAACCCAGCGTCACCAGCCTGAGTTAACTCAGATTCCATGGGTTTGCTGTCCTAAATTTTCTAACCAAAGAAAAACCCTAGTTGCTATCCATAGCCATGGGTTTTTAAGGCTAAGTTGAAGATGCCCTGATTCATCCATAATCTTCATTCTTGCTCTCCTGAGAGGACTAAACACAGCATGACAGACAAGTCTGACCTGGAGTCACCAAAAGCCTCAAACTGTGACCAAACCTCTAATTGGAGTCTCTTTAACCATTTGCTAACCTGAATACCAACTAGGAAATAATTATTTAGCACGTACTACAGGTAAGACCTTTACCATGCATTTTACATTCGTTAGCTCATTTAACATATAAAATCACCCTACAGAATAACTGTTAATTTTACCATTTTAAAAATGAAAAAGCTGAAGACCAGAGCAATGACCTCTCTGTAACCACATAGCTAGGAGGGGGAGGGGCGGTGCCCCGCAACATCCCTATTGTGACCCCAGGGCATCCTATCCACAGATACCTCTGTTATTACCACGTTAGCTGCTGCCTCCCACAAGTAGGATCATATGTTTTCTTCTTTGCACCTACAGTAGCTAACACAGGGCCTTTCATGGAACTGCCACTGTTTGTCTCTGTGTGGACTTGAGAAAGGAGAGACAGGTGGGGCCATCAAAGAAGGCTTCCTGAATGTGTGGGGAGGGGAGGAGGTGTAGATGTGTCTAGAAGAATGGATGGGTTTGGATTGACCAACTTAAGCTGCACAGCATTTATTTCCATAAGGGAAAGTTTGCCTGGGCAAAGGCACAGGGGACTGAAGGCATGTAACATGACTGCGTGTGAACTAGGATGGTGCCATTAGCCAATACTGGATATAAGAAATGAGAAATTACTGACTGATGTGATTAGCCTGGGCTCAGAAATACTGCCTCTTTGAAGGTCTAGGTTCTGGTCTTGCAATTTCTCAAGCTTGCCCAAGGGCAATGATTGGTCTCACCCACACACCTCCTCCCATTTTCCATTTCCACTAAAGAGAGAAAGCTTAACTCTAAGGTGAGCTCTTTGCCTTTGATAGTCTGACAAGAAATGTACATTGCTGTTTGCCAAACCTACCCCACTGAACTGCCCTTATTCTTGGAAGAAAATAAAAAGGAAACAGAGGACATTAGGAAGGGGCTGATTTCTGGTACAGTTGTTCATTTAGAAAAGTCATTTCAAATTGCACGAGGTGCTTCAATTGCCCTAATTTCCTGAAATTAATTCTAAATTTTATGGGTACAATTTGTTTCCCTGAGTCTCTAATTATGCTTTTAACATTCAATCTTTCAAACTCAAGCCATTAGTGACTTAATATGGTGTTATCAGGAGATAAAGTGGAGTTAGGAGTGTGGGTGGGAATTACAAGAGCAGAAGTTGCACCTGTGCTTGTGATGGTTTGAAATTGATGTCCCCTGGAGGAAGGCTAAAAGAAAAATCTAACAAGTCACCAAAACAGACTAAAGTAAAGTCTGAAAATTAGTATTTAAGGTATTAGGACAAGGGGCTAAGAAGGGCTTGAGAGGTAATCACAAAGTTCCATTCAAACTTATTGAACATGGGTGGGATTTCAGGTCAAATAAGAATTGTAGGAAATACAGATATCATCAGACAGCAAAGCATGCACAAGATATAAGTGTTAAGGTTAGAGGAAGACTTTCAAGGACATAAAAATTAAGGAAGGAGACAGGTAATAAGTGGCTCAGAGACAGGACAAAAAAATTGAAAGTTGAATCATTGAATATCTGGGAATAGCCTGTTGGAGAAGCAAGACAAGATAATCAGTAAAGCAGAATCATCATTCCTTAAATGTTCCATCAATATGCATCAACTCAGCAGCCACAGGGCTGCTTCTATTTCTTAAAAGAGGAGGTTTACCAGGCGACCTGTACACCTTAACACCCCAAACACACATAGTTCCCATCTGTGCCAACACAATCTGCTCTGTGGTTCTGATGACAGTATATGATTTAAACCCTAACATGTTGTAGAGTTTTAGAAACAGGGACCAAAGGGAGCTAATATTGGCATGGATGTTCAAACAGAGGAGCAGATGACCCAGATTGTACTACAGAGAATTCACAGTTTGAGAAACTGAGGAGGAAGGGAAAATAAAAGACCTGACTTTCAGGAAACTGACAGACTAAACCCACCAGAGTTTGGGAAGACCCAAGTCCTGCCAGGAAGACCCTGGAAAGGAGACACAAGAGAAGCCCAGCTAGTTATAGGCATTCATCTCTTGAAGTCTGGGAGTAGAAAAATAGGAGACATTGTCTCTACAATCAACAAAATCAACCACTGAGGCAGGCGGAAGAAGAAACGATCACTATTTGGTGGGAGAGAAGAGAATCACACCCATGAAACAACAATCAGTTGTTTGGAACAGAAAAATTCCTCATCAAAAAAATATGTTCTGTAGAATCTTAAAAAGGTAAGAAATCATTGGATCTTGAGATGTCCAGTGAAATCTTCTCAGATGAGAGAAGCTCCTAGCTGGAGTCAAAGGATGAACAGATATCGGAGAGATGGGAAAATTAAAACTCTTAGCAAGGACAGCGACCTGAGAAGGAATACAAAGTGAGTCAAAGATGAGTAGAGTAGATATGATGATAGTGAAGACCACACCTGACAGACTGCTTGGTGCCTCTGGGGATGATGGAGAGAGTTGGAATGGGGTAATAAAACTAGGCTGTGGTCGGCCTTGAATTCGATGTCAAACATGTTAGACCTCCTGCAACCAAACAAGTAGATAATATTAAACATTTCTGAGCAGAAATTTGACATTAAGATGGATTGTTTTAATCTTTCCATCTTTTGCATATGATTCTGATCATGACTCCTCACCCTAAGATCCTGACAATTTTCAGATGTAGGGGAGATAATAGTAAAGGAAATATTTTCCAGAGTTTCAGAGTCGTAAGTGGTATAATTTTAGGAAATGTACATCCCGCACATTTTAGGAAGGCATGGACCAATTGCCCAACCAAAGCTCAGACATCAGGATCTCCTCATGTGTCATCCACACAGAAATGTTTCAGCACAGATGTCTCCTAAAATCCTACATGTACAAGTATGTACCATCCATTTGTTCTATCCACACAACTGCAACAAATCAGGTGTTCCATCTGCACAGGTGTGCCATCTACCAACTTGTTCCATCTGCACAGGTGTGCCATCTACCATAGGTGTGCAAAAGCGAACTAATCTGTGTTGTTAAATGGGGCATATGTAGCTCCTTTCTCTCCGATACCTGTCCACATGGAATGATTTCCAATAAAGCAAAGTATATTGAATTCTCCTCCACAGCACTATGAGACACTAAAGGTGAGGAGCAATGTTAGGTACAAACCATACTTTCTTCTTGACTCATCTTTCAAGTCCTAAAAGGAAGGGAAAAAATATTTCCTTCTAAGAGTCTCACATTCCATACTTTTATTCTAAATCAACTGCAGAAATCAGCAACATGTAAATAACAAAGAAACAAACACAACAGTAAGCTTAACAAGTATGCATTTTAATAGATTTGTATCAACATCTGTGCAAATTTAAGGAAAAGGCATTAAATACCAAAATGGAGGAAGAATAATCTTCTCAATCTACTCTTACTTATCCTCTCTCCCCTTGCACAGGAAACAAATACTATAACTCAAGATTCACACTTCAAAAAAAAAACCTTTTAATTCAAAGTTTAATTTGAGTACGATCTCAGAGTATTCAGAACTGATGCTACGTTAGTCCTTTAATAAACTGGACTTGGAAATAACTGATCTCAAGGAAAATTCAATCAAAACCAAAGTCTTAATCTTTCTTCAAAAACAGGACAGTTGAGAACTGAATGTGATGTTCTGGAAAAATCGAAGAAGAAATAACATCAAACTAGTTTGTTCCTGGAAACAAGGCAACAAGAAATTGATGGCATTTTCACCTGTGGTTTTACTACAAAAGATTCTGGGCTTAGAAACCATGTCACTGGGCTCTCTTAAAATCTAACACAGAGATAGAGACAGAGAACAAACAGGAATCATGGTGGCAACATTTCGGGGGTGATTTTGAAGTATAAAGTCCAAGGAGCGGGGTGGGGGGTGGTGGTGGTGGGATGAATTGGGAGATTGGGATTGACATATATATACACTAATGTGTATAAAATAGGTAACTAATAAGAACCTGCTGTATAAAAAATAAATAAAATTCAAAATTCGGATAGCATCACCCTTAAAAAAAAAAAAAGAAAAAAAAAGAATCCAAGGAGGCCCTAGAACCAATGACTATCAGTTCAGCACTTAAAGTGCTCAGTCTCTCTTCTCTCAACTTCCTCTTCCTTGCAGGCAATGAAGCAGAGCAAAGAATGTAAAATTAAGAAAAGGGAGAGACTTTGTAACTTCTTTCTCTATCCTACTTAGTAATATATTTTAAGAAGAAACAGAAATGGCTTGTCATTTCCTGTCTTTTCATGACCTTAAAGATGGGTAAAGTTAAACAGGAAAGCCAATCTCTAAGGAACTGGAAAGGGCTTACCCATGTGGACAATTGTATCGCATGCCCAAGTAATTTTTACAAAGCAAGCAAACAAGCAAATCTAGCTATAGTACTAAATTCTGTCTTTGATTTTCCTTGTAAAATGAATTAGAACAGGCTGAGACTAGTTGAGTTCTATGATGTCACTCTCTTTCAGTTTAATGCTTTACTGAACACGAGAAAGTACGAAATTTTGCAAAACCCACACTCGCTCATCTATGTTACAGTCCATGAAGTATGTTATGCATATGAATGACATATATCTGTCATGTGAATCCTAGTAGGAAAAAAAATATGGCATGCTAACTTCACTTAAAGGAAGAAGAACTGCGAAGGAAAACGGAGATATCTGATACATAATAGCACAAAGAATTAAACACCCTCATCCACATCATAAAATTTGCATGTCAAGCTAGCAAAGATATAGAGAATGCTTACTAAGCTAGTTTAACCCCAGAAAAAAGTTTTTATCTAAAAGAATCAACTTCTGTTTTGAACTTGCACATATGAAGTCCATGATTTTTTAAAAAATAATCCAGTGAACAAGAAAAACTAAGATTCTGATTACTGAATAAAATACTAAATCATCCCATGAAATATCACTGCATTATGAGAATAAAGTTGCATTATGAGAACTATAGGAACCACTATTATATGAAGATGGAAAAAAAGGGATTTCTACTCTTGAGGAACTCACATTTTAATAGGGGAGACTAGTCAAACAACAACAACAAAAAATATATATATAATATGTAATATAGAGTAGGATACTCTAAGTCAAATTTTAAAAAAGTTTATTTATAAAGGTGTATGCAGGGGTTGAGAAATGACGAGGGATAATACAGGTATCCCAGACTAAAGAAGCATAGGAGGAAGAAATAATTGGATTCCAGAAACAGAAGGGCTGCTTGCAATCCAGAAGACCTGAGACTAAATCTGAGGGTGCAGCCAGCCCCCTGCAAGGCTACAGGGAGGGAATCAAGAGGGTAAATACTCCTGACCTCACTCTTCACTCACCCCTTGTCTTCCCTGGTTCCCCACCCTCCATGGTCAAAGCCTACCTGAAGCTGCAGGGCAAAGGAGCCGACTGACACAAGTCTCTTGCAGTCAGAAACCCTCCACGCAGAATACACTAGAGAAGGGTGGAGTGTAGGTCTGGAGGACAATCTAAATTACCCAGCACAGAGGTGTATAGACTGGGATCAGTCCCAAGAGAGGTAATCTCTGAATTATTTCATCGTTGAAGTCTCTGTTAATAGTTTACCTCTTCCCTGAAGCCTCTCCAGAGGATCAGTTACTACTTTTTGTGATCCAAAGAATGTTCTTTTCTTTACATTTAACGCTTATTTCATTGTGACATGTTTCATGGTCAGATGGGTGTGTATTTGTCTCTGTAAACAGGTTCTGAGATCTTCTAGGAAGAAAGTTATGTGCCTGAGTCAGCTTTGCATTTCTAGTGCCCAGCGTGAATAAGAATCACCTACTTTTTGTTAAACTGGATGTAAATAATTGCACCCATCATCTGAGTAACTCAGCATTTCAGGGAGCTATGCTGGGTGTGAAAACTACCCTGTACATTCTTACCGCTTTCAGTGTGTCCATGTAACCTGTACCTGCACGCTCATGAGTCTGAAAAGGAGCGATTATTTAACCACCCAGATGACACACAGCAGTAAGGTGCAACATAATTATCCAAGAACCAATGGAATAGCCAAATGTTTGCAGTAATAGAGATTTTCACCAGATAGCATCCTCTTTTATTGACTCTATAAATACCAGTATTCAAAACCTTTCAGAGTTAGACAACACACATTTTCTGAGTGACTATTCTGCCCAAGATGCCTGTGCTGAGCACTTTCACACCTGTGGTCTCATTTCATGGTCAGAAAAACTATGTGGGATAGTAGATTATTACCTGCATTTTAGAGACAAGGTTAACTGAGGCTGAGAAAGATTAAGAGACATAATTGTTAAGTGGCAGATATAAAGACAATTATTTTGATTTCAACTTGAGGTCCCCTTCTTACCACACCAGAGTAAATTCTTTATATTCTGAGAAATAAATGTAAATAGGATTTATTGTTTTTATTATGCATAATTTATATTTATTTAATAATAATTACTATTTATAATAATTATTATATATATATGAAATGCCTAATAATATACAAGAGAATGTTTAGATCAGTGTCTCTTGGGCATGTTTCCACTAAGTTATAAATGTCAAACTCTACTATTAATTGAGTTTTATAATTTGCGGAAGGGTAGAAAGAAAATATTTTATTAGAGAATAAAAACAAATGAGTAATTGCCAGGACCATTCATATTATACAAAAATAAACTATTGATTAATAAACACTTTGTAACAACCTTAGTGGTAAACATTAGGTTGATGTGACCTGGAACATTTTCTTGTTCATTTTACTAAAAATCTATGAAATTGCAAGCCACTGATTAGAGTTAATGGTAATGAGTTTTTATGGAAAAGCCTGAAAGTGATTCAGGGAAGCTAGAAACTTTGTTTACTAGCTAAAGAAAAACATTACAAAGCAAAATAGACTGTGGCAGTAAAAAGTAAAAATTGCATGATTTGTAGCTCTGGGTGCCAACTTCATTAATTAATACAGACTTTAAAATCCTTTCAAGAATATGAGCTAAAGGACCAGAATTACTGCTGGTATAGATAGTAAATACAGATCAAATGGGTTTCATTTAAAATATGGTGGCTTCAGATAAGACTAATTAGCAGGATGACAAAAACAGTCAATGAAACAGAAGCAAATCTTATTCTTAAATGCTGGCAACAATTAGTGGAATTAATTGGAAATTGGTCCTCTTGCCCATTTTTATATAAAAAGTTTACACTAGTTTTTGGTTGCTGTTATTGGGGTGCTTTTAATTATTTTCCTGTGTTGTAATACTGTATATCTTGTTCTATGTGAGCAGAGGTGCTAATGTCATCAGGGAAAGAGGGAAGTGGGGCAAGCTGGGGAGTCGGGGAGAGGAATAAAGGAGAGGATGTGGACAGAGGCTAAAGGAATATAACGCAGTAAATAGCAACACGGTCTTTTTTCTTTAATGCATTTTTTTTTTTTTTTCAAAGCAGGGTTATCTGTTCTGCTTCTTTGGATGGCTCTCAATTTTCTGGTTATTTGTTGTTTTGGTTATATATTACTGCATAATTAACTATCCCAACCTTAGTAGATCTTAGCAACAATAATTTTATTAGTTTGCTACAATTCTACAGTTCGAGCAGAGCCCAGCAAAGGCAGTCCATCTCTGTTTCATGGGGTATCAGCTGGAGTGTCCCGACTAAGGATAAAGACTCCACGTCTTTGATGACCTTGCACATGGGTGGGCTTCCCATGGCCTGGTGGTCTCAGGGTAGTTGAATGTCTTACATGGAGGCTGGATTCTCCCACGCCACAAAAGTGAAAGTATCCAGGTCTTAATGTTTAGGCTTGAAACAGGCATCACATGATTTCTTGCCACAATTTAATTATTAAAGTAGGTCATAACCCAGATTCAAGGGAAGGCACCACACAAGAGATGGATATTGGAAGATATGGTTCACTGGAGTCATCAAAGTAACAATCTACCCTGCCTGTCTATAAAAGAGATGACTGACGTTTGACAAAAACAGTAGTTTTTCAGATTTTGAACTACGTTCAAACAGCAGTCTCTAACAGAGGCTCATGATGACCCTAAAAAGTAAACACCTTGCAACAGAATTCATGTCATCCCAGACTTAAAACTTACCGAAGAACACAGAGTAATAGTATCCACATAATGTGAAAGGTGGGGGCATTTTTCTCCAAGTTTTTGAAATGAATGCTTTAGGAAGGGAAATTTACATGCTAGAAGCTTATAGATCCACTTCAGTTTCCCTGCCTCAATACAGTGTTTACTTAACTTACAAACTCTCTCATTTGCTTACTCACCAAATGTATATTGTCCTTCTGCTGTGCAGTACATGTACATAAGGTACAATGATGTGTGTTAAAAGGGAATCGTAACTAAAGCAGAGTCTTCAAATATTGATCTCGTGTGCATTTGAACTATCTGGGAAAAGTAGTTTAAAGAAGATTTCTCAGCTTTGCTTTCTCCTCAAACTAATAAAGCCCTCCAAGATTTGTGTATGGAATTATGGAAGAGGAGAGCTGCTCCAGTAGAAAGAACAAGTGGCCTTAACTGAGTTTCTGCCATAGATGTTTTTTATTCATCTCAGGTGGGTCATCACCACCACAACCCCTAGGCCTCAGTTTCTCCATATTTGATAAACTAGATATAAGGATTAAGGGAGATGAAATAAAATAAGTAAAATAGGGCAAAATAAGAAACGTGACAGATGGTAACCAGACTTATAGTGCTGATCACTTTGGAATGTATAGAAGTATCAAATCACTATGTCTTGTAATGGGAACTAACAGTGTGGTAGGTCAATTTTACTTCAAAAACTAACAAGCAAACTGGTAGAAAAAGAGATCGGGTTTGTGGTTTCTAGAGGCAGGGGTTGAGGAGAGGTGGAAGTGGAGGAAGGGGTCAAAAGGTACAAACTTCCAGTTATAAGACAAATAAGTACTAAGGGGTGTAATGTACAACATGATAAATATAATTAACACTGCTGTACATAACTGAAGAGTAAATTACAAGACTAAATCCTGAGAGTTCTCATCAGAAGGAAAAATACATTTTTTCTATTTCTTTAATTTTGTATCTCTATGAGATGATGGATGTTTCATAAGCTTATTGTGGTAGTCATTTCATGATGTATGTGAGTCAAATCATTTATGCTGTACACCTTAAACTTACACAGTGCAACATGTCAATTACAGTTCAATAAAACTGGGAGAAAAAAAAAGAAATGTGAAGTGCACCATATACTGTAAAGTATTATACAAAAGTACCATTTCATAATGATGGTCTATAATATTTTAACCTACTCCATCAGTTTTCTTTTGTTTTGTTTCTGGCAAATGCTTTGCCTGATGATCTCACACACTGGGACTGCAGAGTTCTACTGCTGTAACTCTTATTGCAGGTGTTTTTGAGTACTCTGTAAAAAGAAAAAAATCTAGGATTTTTACAGAGGATAAAGAAGTATCCACGATAAATGTTAACTGTGGGTGAGAAAAGCTAGTTGAGAGATGCTGAACGTGGAGTACAGTGTCTCCAGGCCACCTGACACTTTCATTAAGAAAACTCGTGCCAATGGTAATTATCCAAACCTCATCTGACCATGCCTAAAGATGAGAACATGTTCTTTTTCGTAAGCAATGTAGATTTAGCTCTAAAAATATCAAATTATGAAACCTTGACTAAGTCCTGTGCTTCACACATCCTTGGGCACTCTGGGGGATATAAAAGAAGCAAAAGCTCTATTCAGAGTTCTTGAGGAGGGTATGATCTGTTACCTCTTCAAAATAGCCTAGACTGGCAGTGGCGGGCTGCACAGACTCCCAGGAAGGAAGGTGTGGATAGTGACCTGTGCTTGTAAACAAGCTTCTTGGTGGTGGCATCAGCAGCCCTGGCATCTCATGCCCACCTCTGGTGACTGCGCTGATAGCCACTGCTCGTGCCCATCCCTGGAGCTCATTTAGGCAGTGCTCTGAATCCCCTCTTCTCGCGCACCCGAAATAACGGTCTCTTGCCTCTTAGGCAGTTCTACTTTTTCCCGGACTCCCTCCCGGCTAGCTGTGGCACACTAGCCCCCTTCAGGCTGTGTTCACGCAGTCAACCCCAGTCCTCTCCCAGGGATCTGAACTCCAAAGCTGGAACCGCAGGTCTCAGCCGCCACCCGCCCCAGTGGGTGAGCAGACAGGCTCTCAGGATGGGGAGTGCTGGTCTGCACTGATCCTCTGTGTGGGAATCTCTCTAATTTTCCCTCTGCACCTTTATTGCTGTGCTCTCCTCTGTGACTCCAAAGCTTCCCCCCGACCACCAACCATCTCTGCCAATGAAGGGGTTTCCTAGTGTGTGGAAACATTTCCTCCTTCACAGCTCCCTCACAGAGGTGCAGGTCCATCCCTATTCTTTTGTCTCTGTTTTTTCTTTTGCCCTAGCCAGGTACATGGGGACTTTCTTGCCTTTTGGGAAGTCTGAGGTCTTCTGCCAGCATTAAGTAGGTGTTCGGTAAAAAATACAAACACATGGAGGCTAAACACTACACTACTAAATAACCAAGAGATCGCTGAAGAAATCAAAGAGGAAATCAAAAAGTACCTAGAACCAAAAGACAATAAGAAAATGACGACCCAAAACCTATGGGATGCAGCAAAAGCAGTCCCCTCTAAGAGGGAAGTTTATAGCAATACAATCTTACCTCAAGAACCAAGAAAAATCTCAAATTAACAACCTAAACTTACACCTAAAGCAATTAGAGAAAGAAGAACAAAAAAAAACCCAAACGTCAGCAGAGCGAGAGAAATCATAAAGATCAGATCAGAAATAAATGAAAAAGAAATGAAGGAAACAATAGCAAAGATCAATAAAACTAAAAGCTGGTTCTTCGAGAAGATAAACAAAATTGATAAACTATTAGCCAGACTCATCAAGAGAAAAAGACAGAAGACTCAAATCAATAGAATTGGAAATGAAAAAGGAGAAGTAACAAGTGACAGTGCAGAAATACAAAGGATCGTAAGAGATTACTACAAGCAACTACAGGCAAACAAAATGGACAACCTGGAAGAAATGTACACATTCTTAGAAAAGCACAACCTTCGCAGACTGAGCAGGAAGAAATAGAAAATATAAACAGATAGTAATAAGCACAGAGATTGAAACTGTGATTAAAAATCTTCCAAGAAACAAAAGCACAGGACCAGATGGCTTCACAGGCGAATTCTATCAGTTAGAGAAGAGCTAACGCCTATCCTTCTCAAATTCTTCCAAAATATAGCAAAGGGAGGAACACTCCCAAAGTCATTCTATGAGGCCACCATCACCCTGATACCAAAACCAGACAAAGATGTCACAAAGAAAGAAAACTACAGGCCAATATCACTGACAAATATAGATGCAAAACTCCTCAGCACAATACTAGCAATCAGAATCCAACAGCACATTAAAAGGATCATACACCATGATCAAGTGGTGTTTATCCCAGGAATCCAAGGATTCTTCAATATACACAAATCGATCAATGTGATAAACCATATTAACAAATTGAAGGAGAAAAACCATATGATCATCTCAATAGATACAGAAAAAGCTTTCAACAAAATTCAACACCCATTTATGATAAAAACCCTCCAGAAAGTAGGCATGGAGGGAACTTACCTCAACATAATAAAGGCCATATATGACAAACCCACAGGCAACATCGTTCTCAACGGTGAAAAACTGAAACCATTTCTTCTAAGATCAGGAACGAGACAAGGTTGTCCACTCTCACCACTATTATTCAACATAGTTTTGGAACTTTTAGTACAGCAATCAGAGAAGAAAAAGATATAAAAGGAATCCAAATCGGAAAAGAAGTAAAATTGTCACTGATTGCAGATGACATGATACTATACATAGAGAATCCTAAAGATGCTACCAGAAAACTACTAGAGCTAATCAATGAATTTGGTAAAGTAGCAGGATACAAAATTAATGCACAGAAATCTCTGGCATTCCAAAGAAGTGGCTGACAGTAGTTTACCGACTTCAATATGTTCTTGACAATCAAGATGCTCAGAGAGAGAGGCGCAGCGAAGGTATTTGAGATGGAGGGAGAAGCTCCTGATGAGGGTGACTAGAACAGAAGGTCCCTGCTAAGAATTTCAGGAGATGAAGTTGGCTAGGGAAGGGAGCTCCAGCTATGGATGGCTTCTGAGTCCAGGCCTAGGAGTTGGGACTTTCAACTGACAGGCAGTAAGGGGTAATTATTTTATGCTTTTAAGTACAATATTCCACTTTGTTACAAAAAATTATGGAGTGAACATTTTCTGTAGTTCCATTTCCAATACTTAGAGTTCGAAGTCTTGCATAATTCTGGTGTTCAGGTATAGAGAAAAACCTTAAACATTGAGTCATTTTTCAATGATGGAATTATTTGTCTTTGATTAATCATGAAGATATGTCATTTCTGATTGTCTCCTTTCATCTACTTCATACATTTCTTAGATACTGAAAATCGACTCCTTTGAAACCCTAATAAGAGATTTTTGTGTGCTGACTTCTTTAACTTTTGCATAAAAAAGCATTATGTTTATAAGGATGCTGTAATAATAGACACAGCGGTGAGTAAGGCCATGGGAAGCATGGTGGCCTCCTGTGACAGTTATCATTGTCTTGAAACAAATGCCTTATGATGCCTCTTTTAGGAATTTCAGTCAAAGGGTAAACAATCATTGAGTCACACGATCACCAAGTAAAAGAAAATATGGAAAAAGAATTATAGCTCATGCAAGGGTCTGTTTGGATATGGATTATGATAATAGGCTGTGATTTCTGATCTTTTTGTGTACATTTTTTTGTGTACCTAATCAGCTCTCCTAAACTGTGAAATGAAAAGTGCCTTGTGCATTCAGACTTCTGGAGCTTATGGATGCAGAGAGCTAGCTCAGCTAGGAGATAACCTGGTGCTGGCAAAGCCTGGCTAAATATTCTGAGAAACAGAAGTCAGGTGAACAATCAAGCCTCTGCAGCCCTCTGAGGCACAGCCAAGCTAGCCTTGACTACTCCTCCATATTCTACAGGAATGCTAATGTTAATACCAGGCTGGGTCTGTACTTAGCAAATCTCCAAGCCTTGCACACAGATTTAGAATCGTACCTGACATATCCTAAAATGATACTTTGATTTTTCACTCTCAAACCATGTAATTTTGCTTTCTAAAACTTCAGCTGAGAATGAATGTATTTAACATTTGGCTTTGGCAGGAAGAAAATGTTTCAGTATAGAAATTCTTGTCTCCATGAACACAACTGTTAATTCAAACTCTGTCTATGCAATTAAACACAATGGCTATGTAGCACATAGTAGGTATTCAGTTACATTTTTTACATTGAATTCCATGACCTAAGTAGTCAGAACTTAGAATTTTATGCGTAATTTGGACAAGTTAAATGAATTAAATGATGCCCCACACAACCAGAGACAGGAGAGAAATGACTAATGTTTCCACGACAAAATAGACAATAAGGAAACTAGAGGTCCTAGAGGATGAACCATAGAGAAAAGCATGAATCTCATCCTATTTTGTCCCTTGAGAGTGCAATGCCTAGGAACAGGCACATCTCCTGCCCTCCCATGCTAGGAGATCATAGACAAATGGCCCCAGGAATTGATTCTAAGGACAGGCAATAAAGGGAAAAAACACCGTATTTGAATTCTACCTCTGAATTTGACTTGCTGTGTGACAACAGGAAAATTGCTTCCCTTCTCCAGGCCACTAAACTGCTAAAGAAAGGTTTTGAAATAAATGGCTTAGGTAGTGCCCTGATTATATTTAATGACACTAGAGGTTATTTCTTCTCCCCTATTCTCTACCATAATTCTAAAACTTCCCAGAAAGTAAAGCTTGCTTCCAGGTGAGCATTTTTAAAGGCTGGAATAACAGAATTATCAAACATGAACTACACAAATATCAAACTTAAATTCCTGGTAAGATGAAGGTCCAATTAGGAAGGCAGATGCAGCAGCTCTTTTGTCAGAGGGAGGCACTGAAGTGGCCAAATGCACAAGAATAAGGAAAATGAGGACGTTCGTGTGCTACGGGCTGCGGATATTAATTCAGCCGTTTATCTGCTGAATGCGGTGTCAGAGATCATTCTAGATGAGTGGGTTCCATAGCAAACTAAACAGAAAAAGGTCCTGTGCTCATGGTGCCCAGTTCTAGTGAAGAGAGACGGACAATAAAGCAAAAATGAGCGGTGTGGGGGGCCAGGGTAAATGACAGGAAGAGGAAGGACATAGGGTGAAGGGAGAGACTGTGAGCACCTGGGCTGCTTGGCACAGGCCTTTTTTTTTTTTTTAACATCTTTATTGGAGTATAATTGCTTTACAATGGTGTGTTAGTTTCTGCTTTATAACAAAGTGAATCAGCTATATATATACATATATCCCCATATCTCCTCCCTCCTGCGTCTCTCTCCCCCCCACCATCCAACCCCTCTAGGTGGACACAAAGCACCGACCTTATCTCCCTGGCAAAGGCCTTTCTGAGGAGGTGATATTTGAGCAGAGATCTGCAGGAAATGAGTAAGCAGCCATGTGGATAACAGAGAAAAATCATTCCAGCCTGGAGAATCAGAAAGTGCAAATTAAGCCCTGGACTGGAACGTGCTTGGTGACTTTGAGGAAACTTAAGGCGAGCTATGTGGCTCAGGGAGGTGGGAGGTCAACAAGGGGAGGAAGGGGGACAGAGCAGGTGTCCAGCTTACACAGGACAATGTGGTGGCTCCACTGCTGATAAGGGCCATGGCTTATGCTCTGAGTTGGGTAGGAAACCCTTACAAGACTTTTAGTAGACTAGCAACATGTTCTAACTTAAGTCTTAGAAAGACTGCTCTGGATGTTTTATAGAGAATGGATTTCACAGAAGCAAGAATCTAAGAGGAAGATGCATTTAGGGGGCTATTGCAACATGCCAAGGCAGAGATGATGGTGCTTTGGACTCACAAGGTAGTGACAGAGATGGTAAAAGATCCACCTGTGCACGTATTCTACAGGCATAGCTAACAGGATTTGCTGGTGGGTTGATATGGCACTCCAAAGAGCAAAGTTCTCTCCATGAGTATTTCCAGAAGATGAATGCTTGGCAAAGGGGGACAGCAAGTACCAGTGAAATCCCAGAAAATGTGATCCTGCCAGCACTTGGGACCATGGAATGACTAAGGTATTGGGTTGCGTGTAAAGTAATGAAGGCACATTTGAAGAGTCTAACCTAGCAGCCTTCAGTACATATAGGTCTCAACGGTTGGTAAGTCACAAGGCAATTCCCTACAACACCATAGGAGATGGTTCACCTATAATTCTGTGTTTCCTTATCCAAGTCAGAAAGAAAGCCCATTGTACTTAGGGTATAACAGGCCCTGAGGCCATATGATGACAAATGTATAGTAAGGAAAATGCAGCTTTGCCCAGGCTGAGTCTGGGAAACAAGAAAATCTGACTGGGAACTCAACCCCCTGGAGTCTCAGGGAAATCATGAGCCTGACTTTATCCTTGGATGCTCTGACTGTCAGTCGTATTCAGACAATTGGGGGTAGCACCATGTCACCATAATTTTCTTTTCAGAATATGCCAGAATTGAAAATGCTTGTTGGAACCATATCACAATAGCTCCTCAGTGAGCTTTGACTATTCCAGCCACTGAGCTGTGAGTTATACATCTTCTGTAATAAAATGTGATGTGACCCCAGAAAACTTTGCATCATGTGGAGACACACACAAACATATACACAGCTTTCTCATCATTATGCAAATTTAATTAATTCTGATGTTTTAATATATACTATATGATATTTTGAAAACTTTACCTTGAGTCTACCAGTTAACTTTGTGAGTAAATTCAGCTGTACGCTCCTTCCTTTTTGGACAATATTTAAGCCCGTGCTGAGGGTTTCCTCCCTGCAAAATCTCCAATTAGTCAAGTTATTTTCTTAGATTAATAAGAATTACCTGGCAGCACACTTATTTATTGATCCATGCTCAAGACTCTTCTAGAAGAATTTGACATTTAGGAGATGAGACCAACAACAAAAGGTCAAAAGGAGATACCGGGATACAGGAGCGAGCAAGAGCCCCTTTTCTTCCCTTATTACCTCTTATGCATGTCATTTTCTGGCTATTCCTCCAGTCCCTTGAACTTCCTGTCTTATTCAATCTGAACAGGTAATCTCAAAGTGGAGATAAATCTCCGGTCAGGCTGACAAGGGTTTAAAGGAGTTTCATGGTGGTCCATACTGTCTGTTTTAAGGAACACGGGAGAGCCTCCATGCTCACAAATTTCTCCTGATGCCTAATTCAGAGCCTGAATTTTTAGCATTATGGATTTACCCCATTGTGTATGGATTGTCTCTCTGAATTTTTCTTTTAAATTCCTAGTGCCCCTGGAAAGGTCAGTGTACTAAATCAACATGGATAGGTTTATGGGAGTCTTTCCTCAGTGACTAAAAGCACTAGCAATGGGAGGAGGAAAGAGGAGAGACAGCTGCTACTAAAATGTTTAACACGAACCCAGGAAGCACACACATGGGAAAGGAGAAGATATCAAAAAGAAACTGCTTCATGTTCCCTAAAACTTGGCCTTTCACAATGACTGAGATGCAAGGTTGAAGTCAGAGGACAGTGGAGAACTGGACACTGGATTTGACAAAATGAAGGTAGTTGGTGACCTCGTTAAGTACAGTGATGAGAATGAAAGCCCAAATGGAGTGGGCTGAAATGCAAATGGGACATTCCAGTCTCCTAGTAAAATGATGTACACTAATTGGGAAGTGGGAAGCAGCAGGAGCCCTTGGGTCAGTCTTCACTCACTGTTGTCAAAGGATGCCTGGAATCTTCACCCTATACAACTACCAGAATTCAGAGGGACCTAGGTTCTTTGATTAATACTATGCCTATGAAATTAACTGAAAAAGAAGGATTAATGGGGTAAAAGGAGGGTCCGGGAAAGAAAATGTAAAAACCCATTCACAAAATTTAGCCAGCAAAGATATGGAAGACACCGGACAATAATTTGAAAAGAAGTCTAAGTGAATGATGTGTGTGTGATCTTTTCCTATTCCCAGGAAAAATAATAGTTAACATTTATTTAATGTTTTTTTGCATTCCAGGTACAGGCCTATGTTCTCTACATACATAAACTCCTTTAAGACAAAACAACCATATGAGGAAGGCATTATTATCCTCTTTTTACAGAAGAGAAAATGAACCACAGAGAGATTGTCAACTTCCTTAAGGTCACACAGAAAGTAAGTAGAAAGACCAATGATTTATCGCAGGTAGTCTGGTTCCAAAGTCTCTACAATTAACTGTTATGGTTTACTGGCTCCCAAAGAAATTATTAAGTCTCGCAACAGTTTTTATATCCCCTACGTTAGCATTATAATAATATACTGTTACTTATGTGCTTATATGTCTATGCATCTATTTCTCTAGATTGTGTAATTCTTAAGGGCAGGAACTCATTCTCTTTTGTCTTCTCAAGAACTTAAACAGTGTCTGGTATAAAACAACAACAGTGAATATTTATCTAGGATGCCAGACACTAAAGAAGTGTGTTGTTCATTTGCGGGGTTTTTCTGGAAGACAAGATGAAAGAGAAGTGGAGAGGGAGTAAGAGAGAGGGAAAAAGCACGAGGGAAGGAAAGGAAAGAGAGGTAGGTTGGTTCTAACTACAAAGGCACCTGCCACAAACAAAAACAGAAGGTAAGAGGCAGTGGAAGAGCAGGTATTTTATGAGAACGTGAACTAGATTTTACTTTTGCTCTGCTCAATGTTTTTAAAATTCAGTCTAAGATTTAATGTAAATCTATTTGAGAGGAGTTGCTAAATTTTAACTGGAAATACTTCTTTGTGCTAAATAATCTTTATAGCATTCTAAATTATAGCCAAGTAGCCATATCATTATAGGGCTGTTTAGCCATAGCGGTTTATGTGGAAAGTCAGGAGAAGGTGATGATGCATATCAAAATATATAATAAAGAACTTTAAAAAATCATGGGTATCTTAATTTACTCAAAATATTTTTTATTTAGCCATTTTAATGCATTCAAGATTAAAGGGGAGAATGAAACTAACCAGTGGGAACTGCAAAATGTCTATGAAATGGTAATAGTAATATTTTGTACTCTTGCAGCACTTTCCAGGAGAGAAGGTCAAAGCACTTTACAACCATTAACACATTCAACCTCACAGAAGCCTGTGGGGTATGTGGGTGGTAAGCACATACCCCACAGTTAGAGTTCCCTTTTCAGGAAATGAAAATGGAAAGGAAAGTGTTAAGTGGAAATACTCAAGGCTGCAAGTCAGTGTTGCACTTGGGTGCACTGGTTATCCTTGGACAGCTTACACGGGATTCCCAACTGCACGGTGATGGAGCTTGAGAAGACCGCCTGCAGCCTCTCCCTGCAGCCTTCCCCTCCCCCACCCCTCAGGGACCATTCTCACAAAACATCCAGAGAAAATGTGTGTACATTGAAGAATCCTAGAGAGGGGTGTGTCTGATCTAACTCAGTGACCCACGCACAGCATAGCCCGTGAGGTGCTTATATAGCCTCTGCTTGAACACTTAGGTTCATAAGAAGCTCACACTCCTGTGGCAACTTCTTCCAAAGTTGACCTGCTGTAAGTAGAAGAATGAGGGCAGGGAATCTATTAAGGACTTGTTGACTGAGGGAAAATTGGGTAGAACTCAGGAACCAAGGCAACTTTCAAAATTCATGAGTTTTCCTCAACTCTCCAAAGATAAATATACTTATCCAGAGAGCAGTCATTTATGTTATTGCTGCCAAACCAGGCTCTTCCCTTGGAGTTGCATTTAGGGAGAAAGACAGTGATACTGGGAATAAGATCATGCTTGTGACATTGGCTTCAGGAAGAACCACTCCAGGCAACTCAACATTCTCTACTGTTTGAATGCACCCAATCCAATAAGGAGCCCTCCCGCAATCCTGCCCCAGTCTATGAGTTTCAGAAACCCTTTAGCAGGCTTCTAGTTCTTTACATATGCAACACCCATGGTATCTTCAAGACAAAGTCAGACGATTAACATTTTTTGAGTGACAGAGATATGCCAAGCCCTAAGGTAGTGCTGAGGCATCTTCAGTTTCAAATTAATAGACTGTCTTAAATGCAATTACATTTAGAATCACTCCCATGTCTTGAGAGATACTGAAGTTCAGCCTGAAATCTAGGATACCTCTGGACATCAAGATTCACTCCTTCGTACAATTGTTAGAGATCAAACATCTCTTCCCTTGTCCACTTGAGACTCACTATGTACAATGTATTGAGACAGAAATGGTCAGGAGTCCAGCAATAAATTATATAATGCATGATCCCTTGGAGATGATGCTGCTGCTGAGAGATGTAAATATCATACCAAGAATTAGATAACAATCTAATCTTGTATAGGAAAAGTCACAAGGTAGGTGTAAGCAAGCAGTATCCAAGGACAATGCTGATGGTAAGGCCTGCAGAAGCTCAGAAGAGGGAAGGATTCCTGAAGGAGATGGGAATTAACCATGGGTAGTAGGTACAGTTGTAGAAAAGAAGAAAGAAAATTTTGTATTTTTGTCTTATGATGTATCCTCATCACCTTGAATAGAACATTTCCTTAAGGAGTGACTGAGTGAATGAGTAAAGATATCCCAGGGAAAGAGCATGTCAGGAATAAAATGAAAACTGGAAGGTTCTCTCTTTTCAGAGAGATTAGTATCTCTAAGTCTATAATATATCAAATGGTGCTCATATCAGCAGTAATGATAGGGAATAAGAGAACACAAGGTAAAGAGTTGAAAATAACACACCATGATTTATTTCTACCTAAAAACAGATGGGCATGCAGTAACCAGTAAATAAATGCTAGCTGACTTGAATGAATTATCACTCTGGAAAACCGACTACGTTAAATTTAGCCCTGGGGTGCCACAGTGAAGCTCTGCTCCTCTGCAAGCCACCCAGAATCAGAATGGAGTGGGAGCACACTAGTCTGAATCAGGGCCTGGCTCTGAACAGCTTGAAGTGCCAGGCTTGGAGTCTAGACTTTACCTTTGTGGTCAGTCCCATCCCCACCTCACGCTAGAAGAGCAGATCCACACAGGTACCTTGCTATTGCAGGTGAGAAGCCATCTTCATATTGCAGGAGACAGGGGCATTTAATATTGTCCTAAGTGAGATTGCGAAGAAGAAAACTGATATACAACAAACCTAAAATAGTTTCCCTTTCCTTCTGATTATGCAAAAGGAAGGGCCCTGCATAGAGAAGAATGCCTGCTGACATAGAAAAATATTCCCCAACTAATCTCTCCTATCCCATAATATCATCTCTCCTATCCCATAATATCATCTCTCCTAATCTCAGCCTGTACCAAGACCCAGGAAGTGATTATTTTGGAAATAACATCTATTTGTTTGCTTCTTCCCTTTTAAATGTTTTCATTTCTTTTTGACTGAGGTACAGTTTCTATTTAGAAAAATGTCAACTCTTAATTGCTGACACATGCAACAACATGGATAAACAAAGAAACTGTGATGAGCAAATGTAGTCAGGCACAAAAGAGCACATAGTGTACCAGCACTTCTATGAAGTTCAAGAAGTGGAAAAAATGATTTATAGTGATATTTGTTTTTAATTGAGGTTATCTAAACTTCCTTCTCCTTGAGGATGCCAGTGACCGGTTATTTTGTTTAATTTGCATTAGAATTGTTTCTTCCTTGAATGAATACTTGACACAAGCTCCAAAATTGCTCCATAAAGTAATATAGTAGAAGATGGATTGCACTCAAGGATGACATTCAGTTTCTTCTACTCCTTTTCTTATGTCAAAACCCACAAAATCAAGGGATCCTATAACAGGATGAGTCCATTATAATGTCCTGTCTAAAGGTCATATTTCCCAGATCAGAACGTTAAGATTAAACGGATGGCCACAATGGCAAAGTCTTCACTAAAATCCACATCCTCCAACTCACAATTCACATTAACCCATGAAAAGTCAAAGCAAGTCTCTCTATATATGGTTGTATGTGCACACACAAGTGTTAGCTGATTTCAAAGTTTAGTCAGTATCTACTCTCTCACAGAACAGTTTAGCAAGGTTAAGAGTTCAGAAAGGTATAAGAAATATCGATTTTCTTATCTGGATTTACTTAGAATCCCCCCAACATAATCTAAAGGAATTTTAAAATGTGTGGCTTAAGAACACTGAAGCAGGTAGACTCAAAACCGAACTCTCATTTAATTTGGGTGTTCCTGCTTATAGTGATTTGTGTCTCCTGTAACTCAGGTTTAAAGCCAAATAAAATGGGAAAGAGATTTATCCATAGTGCAAAGCCAATTTGATAGCTATAGTGTGGGAAGTTATTGACACCATAGTAAAACTCCAGTTAGCACATTCTTTTTTTTAAGATTTTATTTCAAACGAAGCATAAACCTTCCACTTACTTGACCAAACAGACCATCCTCTTTAGTAATGCAGTTCCCACCTCCACCATAAAGCTTCTTCTCTGCCCCCAGTTGTGTCTCTGGTTGATGAACGCTTGCCATGTGCATCATTTGTACTGTCTTGTAACAGTCCTCACTCTGTCATGTATCAGCAGGAACTCATTAGGTTTTTCAGTAACTATTTGTGTTTGTGAGTCTTATTTCACTCAACTATTTAAGGGCAGGAACCATCTCATCCTTCTAAGCCTCAGTTGCCATATCCTTAAAATGGACATAATATCAGTGTCTTAGGGTAGTGGTAAGGATTATATGCCTGGATGGCTGAACATCTGCCACAGTAACTAGAATATACTCCATTTCAGTAAATGGTAGCCAGTATCATTATCCTCAACAACGTGAGCATGGTTCTCAATACATTCTTAAAAGCATATAATATATATAAAGAAGATCTGTACCCATAGAAGAATTATAGGATGCTTAATGCTGCAGAGATGCCTGACCTAACTTAATACCCCACCCATAGCATAGCTCCAAGAGGTAGCTCGTCTAGCCTCTGGCTGAACACTTGTAGTGACAACCTGCTCATCGTTTTCAAGGCAGCTGCATCCAAAGGTGATGCTCTTTAACCAGAAGCAGGCCCTCCCTATGTTTACATTTGCATCTTTGAGTTTGGGAAACACTTCTCGCATGAATCAATAGTTTCTCCTCATTAAACTCTGAAGAGGTGACTGATGTTGAGGGCTTCCAGGCTCCCCAGAGTCTGATGCACTCTTGATGCCAAATAAATGTTGCATTGAGTTAGCAAGGCCACGGTTTACTCCTGGTCTTTGTTCAAGCGGCCCTTTCCTGTCTCATTTCACAGCACAGAAAATTTTCCCAGGCCCTGCTCGCCACAAATTCTGCACCCATGTTTCTGAGCCTGGGTTAATAGTCTTTGAAAGTCTGTTAGAAGGCCAGAAATTCTGACTTTGCCAGCCCCTGAAGCCACAAAAGAAACAAAATATTACTCCACTCTGAAACGGGCCTTGTTGTCACACAGAAGAAAGAGTGGCACCCACTTTCCAAGTGGGATATAGATGGGAGTTATATTTTTATATAGTTATATACATAGATTATACTGACTCATTTTGTTTGCAGTAAAACTGAAATACTACTAATAATTATTTTTATCACCAACTCTGATCTTCTCTGGCTCATGGCTTAGTGAATATATATATTTCTTTTTTCAAAAATCAATATTTAATAAAGTTATCAGTATCTGTGTTCTAAATTGAAGCCTCCCCTTCCAAACACACACAGACACACTCCCACATTCTTTTTTGAGAAGCTGAAGCTATTGCTGCTTTCTGCTGGCTGCTCACAGTTCTACATTTTAAAAAGCAATGTCTCCTTATAGTAGCTAGCTCCCCATGTGCTAAGTGTTTTATCATTCCGAACAATTTTAGCCACTTTCATATTCCTGCGGCAAGGTTGGCAAGATGTCTTGCTTTGGCACATCAAGTATTAGGGTGGCTTGTCTGCACCGTGCACTGCTGTACATAGTACACGATTCCTGCCAGGTCTCCTGTCCTTCACGCCAGTCACAAAGCAAGGATCAGAAATACAACCCATCTGAGAGTCACTGCTATTTCTCCCACTGTTAGTTTCTATTTCCCACTTATACCACGAATTCTTATAAAATAAATCCTAACTCACTTCAGGAAGAAATGTGTAAAGAAACAGGATAAACCACCACATTAGATAGTATTTAACCACCTGCTCCATGACGAGCTTTCAGTGCCTTTCTTCACCCAAACAATGCATACAAAGATACCAAAGGCATATCACACATCAGAGTCAACTGCAAAGCGTTGTCAAGTCCCCAGGAAGGATGTAGAATCCCCAATTGCTTAACAATTTTCCAAAATTGTCATAGATTCCCAAGATATATCTATGACATTTATCACACAGATGGCACTCCAGGCAAATGGCAACAATGATGAAAATAACATTAGTAATGGTAATAATAATAGCTAGCATGTGTTGTGCATGCTTACCATACACTCGAGGGTATTCTAAGCCCATTGAATGAATTATCTCCTTTATCATAATCATACCTCTTTAAGGAGATACATTATTAACCTCATTTTGCAGATGAGGAAATCGATACTCCAAGAAATTATTTGCTAAACTCACATCTAGTGGGATGTGTTAGAATTAGGATAAAATTAGAATTAGAATTCGTTTTCTTTCTGTTTTTCTGCATTCCCATGTTTATTTTAGCATTATTCACAATAGCCAAGTATTGGAAACAACCCAAGTGTCCATCAGTGGATGAATGGATAAAGATGAGGTATTTATATACAGTAAAATGTTATTGAGCCATGTAAAAGAAAGAACAACATGGATGGATAATGAGGGAATTATGCTTAATAAGAAAAGCGAGACATAGAAAAACAAATACCGTATGATATCACTTATTTAATGGAAGTTTAAAAAGCCAAGCTCATAGAAACAGTGGAATAGTGGTTCCCAGGGGTTGGGATGGAGGGGCACTGTGAACATGTCATTGAAAGGTACAAACTTGCAACTAGTAGATCAACAAGTTCTGGAGATCTAATGTACGGCATATCAATTATAATCAGTAATACTGCACTATATACTTCAAAATTGCTAACAGACTAGACCTTAAATGTTCTCATACCACAAAAGAAATAGTTACGTGACGTGATAGAGGTGTTAGCTTAACGGTGGTAATTATATTGCAATATATAAATGTTTCAAATCAACACATTACACAACCTTAAACTTACACAATGTCATGTCAATTATATATCAACTCAAAGAAGAAACAGCATTTCATTGAGGTAAATGCTAGACAGCAAGAATACAGACATGAGTTACACAGTTCCTTTGATGTCAGCGTGTTTAGGGAAGAGAGATAAAATTATTAGTTTTCTAACACGGAATGACCTTACACGTGAAGCCCAAGCTTTCTTTGTCAGTGACCACCTTGGCCCCATACCCCTAAATCACATCCTGTCGTTGCCACTCTGATGCTGAAAAGAAGCACAGAAAGATGAATCCATTGACCCACAACCTATTCTTCTCAAGGCTTGCGGCATAACTGAACTCAGCTACTCTGCCGGTTAGTTCTTGTCCTAAATCCTATTCTGATTCTGTAACACTTTCTAAACTTTCAAGTCCATGTAACCATGCCAGCCCAGAGAGAACAGTATAAAAATGTAAACAGGATTCCGTGTATGATTATATGAAGAAAATACTTAATTTCTATCTGTATTTCAACATAGAGCCTTTCCTAGTCAAGCACCCTATGTTGTTGTTGCATTCTATCATCTCTAAAATGTGGATAACAAGGATATCTACTTCATTGAGAACTTATGAGTTTAAACCAAATAACGTACATAGATCACTTAACAGAGTGAATGACACATAATATTGTTCAGTAGATAATGAAACGTTTATAATTGTAATATATCATCATCATCATCAAAGTAAAAGAAATTTTGCACTTTGGACAATTTATTTACAGACATTTAATTCCCATGGCATTAGAAAAGTGACCTCAAGATCAACAAATCATAATATGGATCCAGTTCAGGAATTTCCTCTTAAATTTCACAGTTGACTGTGAAATTCTTATTCATAAAATTTTCTAAGGGAAAAGGAGGCATGAAATTCAACTTTAAATATTAAATTGTTTTGTTACTACCTTACTGAACATAGATATTTTCTTCCGTATTTTAGGTGACATGTGGCCATTTTTTCCCCCATATCATTCCTTTAATTCCATTTCAGAACTTAGTGGAAACCCTGAGCTTTAATTTTGTTATTTACAATCCCATCATACTATCCCTCAAAAATGACTGTAATTTTCATTTAAAATAGTTTTAAAATATGATCAAATTTTTGGAGTGCATATGAAGTTTCAAGTTTTAAAAAACATGCTAAAACATTCAGGACAAGTGTAGACCATTTCTGCAGGCAATATAGTTTAAGCAGCTAAGCTTTATGTTGAATCTACCCTGTGCTAAAATTCCGTTTCTGCCATACATGGCAGAGATGTGTAAACTAGAAGAAAACACTTGGCCTTGCCTGGTGGTGCAGTGGTTAAGAATCCGCCTGCCAATGCATGGGACATCGGTTCGAGCCCTGGTCCGGGAAGATCCCACATGCCGCAGAGCAACTAAGCCTACGCACCACAACTACTGAGCCTGCGCTCTAGAGTCCACGAGCCACAACTACTGAAAGCCTGCGCGCCTAGAGCCCGTGCTCCACAACAAGAGAAGCCACTGCAGTGAGAAGCCTGCACACCAAAAGGAAGAGTAGCCCCCACTTGCCACAACTAGAGAAAGCCTGCGTGCAGCAATGAAGACCCAACGCAGCCAAAAATAAATAAAATTTAAAAAAATCTTCCTGAACAATGCTTTAAAAAAAAGAAAACACTTAATGGACCCCAATTCATGTGCAAATTAAAAGAATATTTTATGTATTTCAAGAAGTTGTGGTTAGGATTACTTATGACAATATACAACACTCATTAAATATAAGGTGGTTGTGATGCAATAGTGGTTTGTGGTATCAGCAGTTGTACTGACGAAGTGACTACTGATCATTTTGCCTAGAAGAAAAAGTATCCCAGAAATAATATACTTGGGTTAAGATTAGTTTTTGTTAGTTTTGTCTTTAAAAGCCCACGTTTTGCAGGCAAAACTCTAGTCATCTCAAGGTAAAGTTGAGGTTCATTTCTCTAGGAAATAGTACCATTAAAACCTCATTCTAAGTCATGCCAGCATAAAATATCTTTTGATCTTATTGTTTGTGATTTATATTATTCTGTTTTTATGGATTTGAATGATCTCTGTAACAAAATTGCTCATCATTTTTTTTAGTCTTCCTGAGCCCAAACTAAGCACCTTGACATAAGAAAAAGTAAAAAAAAAGAATTAATGTTTATTGAATACATACTATTGCCAAGGGACATACATAAATGCTATTTGTTTGCTTGCTCATTTGTTTATTAATATTTATTTACATATATGTTACCTAAGCATCTGTGTCCAGATACACTATTGTACATTTTACAGATAAGGAAACTGAGGCTCTGAGTCTTACCTATGATCACACACTAATAAGTGGCTAAGATGTTTATGACCGTTGTATTCTTTTTATTAATGGATGTATTTATCATTCTGAAATGCCCCTCGTTATTTTCGGTAATACTCTTTACCTTAAATTTTATTTTATTGATATTAATATAACCACTTCAGTCTTCCTATCTGTAAAGTATATTCTTTTCATCCAACTACTTTAAAACTATCTGTGCCTTTATATTTAAAGTAACCCTCTTTTTGACAGCACTGGGGCTAGGTCTTACCATTTCATACATTCTGACCATCTCTGCCTTTCATTTGGAACATTCACCTTGTTAATACTTCATGCAATTATTGATACCAACAGATTCAAAGTTACCATTTTAAAATGTTGCTTGTTTGTTGTCATTTTTGCTCCTTTGGTCTTCTTTTTCTGCCTTTTTTTGATTATTTGAATATTTTTTATAATCCTATTGTAATTTATCTTTTGACTTTTTATCATACTTCTTTATGTTCTTCTTCTTATAGCTTCTCTATGGATTAAAATAAACTTCCTTAATGTTTCAAAGTATATTTAGAGTTAATATTGTTAATTTTCTTTTCTCTGAAAATGTCTTTATTTTTGCCTTCATTCTTGAAGGTATTTTCACTGGGTACAGAATTTTAGCTTGACATAGTTTACTTTCTTTCAGCATTGCCCTTTGGCCTGCATAGTTTCTGATGAGAAATCAGTCAACATTTGGATCACTGACCCCCTACTATGTAATGTCCTTTTTCTCCAGTTGTTTTCAAACATTTCTCTTTTCTTTAGTTTTCAGTAGTTGACTTTGACCTCATTGGGTGTGATATTCTTTATAGTTATATTTCTTGACTTTGTGGAACTTCTTGAGTCTATAAATTTGTGGCAATTATTTCTTCCAATAAACTTTAAGCCCCATTGTCCCACCTGTCTATATGTTAGACAACTGACTTTATGTTAGACAATGTGTTACTGTCCCACAAGTCCCTGAGGTTTGGTTTATATTTTCTCAATATTTTATCTATGTTCTTAGTATCAGATAATTATTGCTTCTCTATCTTCAAGTTCACTGCCCCTGTCTTTTGTCACTTCCACTCTACTGCTATATCCATCCAATGAACATTTTAATTCCAGGTATTATATTTATGGTTCTAGAATCTGATTTGGTTCTTTTTCAGTTTCTCTTTCTCTGATTAAATATACTATCTTTTCAATCATTATGAACACATTTTACTTTAATCATTGGACACAGTTATAGAAACTGCTTTAAAATTCTTGTCGTCTAATTTCATCATCTCCGCTGTTCGTCATTTTTCTTGAGACTGAGTCACATTTTTTCTGATTTTTTGTAAGTTGTGTAATGTTAGCATGCATTCTGGACATTGTGAGTGCTATGTTATAGTCTCTGGATTCTGTTATATTCATGTGAAGAGTATTGTGTTATTTTCTCTTAGCAGAGTTTAAATGGGCTCACACCACCAATTTTGTCCCTTAGGTTGCATCTAACATGTCAACTCTGTTATTTTACTCTCGGCCAGGCTGCATTAAATCTATCTGTGCATGCAAGTTTTAGGGAGGAGGCAGATATTTGAGCAGAGTTGGTGCATGCCTTGGGGACTGCCCCTCTCCGGACATTGGCTTTCTGGGATTCTCCCTCCCATTTTCCAGTGGCTATAATTGCCCCAAATTTGTCTTTTTGGGGCCAGAAAGACATGGGTTTTGTATTGGAGTTTTAGTCACTCCATGTAGCACCAACTGTGGCCTGGCTCAGTTTAAAGGCTGTAATAGTAGATAACTCACTCTGTACTTTTTCCTTCTTCCAAACGTCAACTCTCTTCGAAAATACTCCTTCTCTTGTTCACATTCCAGGGCCTTTAAGTAATTGCTGTCTACATTTTAACCACAGTTTATAGCTGTTAACTGCAAAAGGGTTGCCTGATAGAAGCTTTCTGAGCCATACTGTTCCCTAGGCTGTTCTGTTACATTGGACTGTTTCTGAGACCCAGCTATTTGACATAAAGGTTCATTGACTCTTGAATACACAGTACTGCACATATTAAAAGACTGGATAGAGGTATAAAACGTGTAAGTGCAAAATCTGTAGAATATTGCCATGGTAGTTGTTGATATCCTTATAGTTAATTAATTCCACTAGTATTTACTGAGGGCCTAAAATGAGTGTTGCAGTCTGTTAAGATACTGGGCAAACAACTGTGAACAAAATAAACACAATTCTTCCCTTATGGAGCTTGCATTCTAGCAAGGGTGCAAACATCAACCTAAAACTCACAAAGATATTATAGTATAAATTGTCCTAAAGTAAAAATGCAAAGTGTCATTCAGTATATCTTGGAGGCTGGTTAGGAAGAGACTTTGGGGCCATGCTCTAGAATTAATGGAAATTCACTGTGCAAAGGTTGTTAATAAGAGCATGTTAGAGAGAAGAAAAATCAGGTTCAAAGAGACTGGTATAGGAGAGAGCTTGGAGTGTTTGGAAACAGGAAAATAATCAGGCTAGAATAACTGTAGCAAAGACACTGGATGAGAATGGAATTGTCAAAACCAATCATGCAGGACCCATGGTAAGGCTATTGGAGTGTATATTATGAACAACGGAAACTTAAAAGATTTCACCAAGAAAGTAACATGGTTAGGCTTGGGTTTTTTTTTGCTTTTCTTTCCCTGAAAGAACACTCTGGTTATGATGGAAAATGGATCAGAACTTGTGTCTGTATAGAGAATAATAAGTGTTATTTAGCGGCCCACACATATTGGTTTCTTAAACTGAGATGGTGGAAGTAAGCTATAGAGAAAGAGAAGGATGCAAGAGAATTTTAGTAGTTTAAATCTTCCAGATGGTTTATACCTGAAGGTGGAAAGAAAATCAAGAACCAAGAGAGTACTAGATTTCTGCCTCCTGTAAATGGACATATGTTTGTATCATTCACTGAAAGATAGGTTCAGACAAAGAAGATAAATTCAGTCTTGGACATGAGTTTGAGGTACCTTCAGGATATCTAATAGAAGATGCCACATCAGCAAGCAGATATATGGGTTTGAAGCTTAGAGGTTAAAATCTGGGGGCCAGTTCCATATAAATAACAATTGAAACCATGAAAATGAATGAGATGATTTAGGAAGATAGGATAGAATGTAAAGAAATGGAGGCCTAGTTGTGGGCAAATGTTATACAACTCAAGCCAGGCAGCTCTAGGGTCTAGTACGGAGTGTCTGGGGACGCCTGTGTAGCAAAGAAGGGAGATAGAAGGAAAGCCTGTGAGTGTGACATCATGGAAGTCAAGAGCAAACATAAATAAATAAATAAAAAGATTTAAAGAAAAAGGGAATAGCAACAGAATCAAATTCTTCTGAGATATCTAGTAGGTTAAGGACTAAAACATTCTCGTTGAATTTAATATCATGTAGGTCAATGGTGACCTAAGCAAAAATATTTTCTATGTAGAGAGACAGGGGTGGGAGCCAGATTGGAGTGGGCTAAGAAATGAATGGAAGTTGAGAATACATGAAAGGTGAAGGTTAACAATACTTTAGAGCATTAGCTGTGAGGAGGAACGAGAGACAAAAAAGTGATTTCTGAAAAGTGAAGATGGCATTTGAGAAACAATGGCATACAGAAAAATAATTATTGTTCATTTGTTTGTTACAGACAGGGGAAACTTCAGTGTTTCAATGGTGATGGCAAAGAGTAGAGTGGGCAAAGATGAAGATAAAAGAAAGAGCAAAGTCATATGGGAATGGGAATATAGCCACAAGTGGAGCTTGGTCCTACACAAGAGGAAGGCTCCTTCCTAGTTATGACTGGAGGAAAACAAGAATGGAAGACAGAATCATTGCACGTTTACATTGTGTATAGGGCAGCTAGCAAAAATGTGAGGAATGTATCAGCTACATAATCTTTATTTTCCTTGTGAAGTAAGAAGCAAATTCATTTGTTGAGAGTGAAGGGAAGAGGAGGTGAAACTAGGCTTGGAAGAAGTCAAAATGGTTTAAAGTATTAGTGTCGAGGGCTCCCCTGGTGGCGCAGTGGTTGAGAGTCTGCCTGCCAATGCAGGGGACACGGGTTCGTGCCCCGGTCCGGGGAGATCCCACATGCCACGGAGCGGCTGGGCCCGTGAGCCATGGCCGCTGAGCCTGCGCGTCCAGAGCCTGTGCTCCGCAACGGGAGAGGCCACAACAGTGAGAGGCCAGTGTACCGCAAAAAAAAAAAAAAAAAAATTAGTGTAGAGAGTAGGAAATTTAAAAAACATGGTAGGTAGAATTGCTGGTAATTACAGAGGGCCAACTTGAGATTGAGATCACGAATGTACAGTGGACCCAATCTATCTGCTGAGTGATTTTCCTACAGGAGTGTGCAGCTGCTAGTGTAGTCATCAGGTAACCTGGCTGTTGGTACATCTATTTCCCAGAAGATTTAATCTGAAGTCTGCTCGACTAGGTAAACCTATATGGACCATGCCTTTCCCATCTGTTTATCATTACCTACAAGAACGAGAACTAATGCTAATTGTAGTATCTTACGTTCATTCAGGAATTTTCAAACTTTTGTTTCTAGAGCTCTCACTAGAGTTTTGGGAAATACATGTACCCTCTTCCATAGTGTTCAGTGCACATCTAAGTTTTTTCATCATAAGAATATGGGGTTGCAAAGGATTTAATTTCCAGTCTATTATATGTTCTGGACGTGCTTTAAATACGTGCTACTTGTTACAACTTTGGAGCTGGAAATTTATCTCAATTTACAGGTATAGTTCTTTTTACTGTGCTTTGCTTTATCATGCTTCAAAGATATTGTATTTTTTACAAATTGAATGTTTGTGGCAACCTTATGTTGGGCAAGTCTATCAGCGCCATTTTTCTAACAGTATTTGATCACTTCTTGTCTCTGTGCCACATTTTAGAAATTCTCACAATATTTCAACATTTTTCATTATTATTATATTTGTTATGGTGACATGTGATCAGGGATCTTTGATGTTACTATTGTCATTGTTTTGGGATACCATGAACTGCACCCATATAAAACAGCAGACAATGAATATGTGGTGTGTGTTCCTGCTCCACCAACAAGCCATTCCCCCAGCTCTCTCCCTCTCTTAGGGCCTCCCTATTTCCTGAGACAGAACAAAATTGAAATTAGGCCAACTAATAACCTTACAGTGGCCTCTAAGTGATCAGGTGAAAGGAAGAGTCACATGTCTCTCACTTTAAATCAAAAGCTAGAAATTGTTAAGCTTAGTGATTCATGAGAAGTGGTCAAAATGTTAACATTAACAGGAATTTGGAAGAAACTGATTCCAACCTTTATGGATGACTTTAAGGGGATCAAGATGTCAGTGAAGGAAGTAAATGCAGATGTGGTAGGAATAGCATGAGAACTAGAATTAGAAGTGGAGGCTGAAGATGTAACTGAATTGTTGAAATTTTCTGATAAAACTTTAATGGATAAGGAGTTGCTTCTTATGGGTGAGCAAAGAAAGCAGTTTCTTGAGATGGAATCTACTTTTGGTGAAGATGCTGTGAAGATTGTTGAAATGACAACAAAGGATTTAGAATATTACATAAAATTAGTTGAAAAAGCAGTGGCAGGGTTCAAGAGGATTGACTCGAATTTTGCAAGAAGTTCTACTGTGGGTAAAATGCTATCAAAAAACATTGCATACTACAGAAAAATCACTCGTGAAAGGAGGAGTCAGTCGATGAGGCAAACTTCGTTGTTGTCTTATTTTAAGAAATTGCCAGGAATTCCCTGGCGGTCCAGTGGTTAGGATTCCACACTTTCACTGCTGGGGCCAAGGTTCAATCCCTGGTTGGGGAACTAAGATCCCACAAGCCATGTGGTGTGGCCCAAAACAAACAAAAAACTGCCACGGCCACCCCAGCCTTCAGCAACCACCGCCCTGATCAGTCAGCAAGCATCAGCATCAGGACAAAACCCTCTACCAGCAAAAAAATTACAATTTGCTGAAGGCTCAGATGATTGTTAACATTTTTCAGCAAATAAATTAAAAAAATTTTAAACTAAGGTATGTGCATTGTTTTTATAGACATAATGCTACTGCACACTTAAAAGACTATGGTATAAACATAATTTTATATTCAGTGAGAAACCAAAAAATTTCTGTGTCTCTCTTTATTGCAATATTTGCTTTATTGCAGTGGTCTGGAACTGAACCAGCAACATCTCTGAGGTATACATATATATATATATATATATATATATAATATCTCCCACTTGAGCTAATTGGAAAAACAAACTTTTGCATCCATTCAATCAATCAAATAAGAATTATTACTATTTTTTTTTGTCAGAAAAAGACTGACTTCAACTCAGAGTTCATATAAACTAGTTAATAAATGACTTAATGGCCAGCATCTCTCTTCTGACTCCTAATTCAAACATAAATTGACAGCTAGAAAAAGCACAGAGCATTGCCAAGAGCTTGTCACCTGGATGAAGCAGGACCCCATAGTCTTGCTTTGCTTTCTCAGGGCTTTTCTCTTTGAAGCAAGACATTTCCCTCTGGCTCCCTGTTTTGTGACTCAGAAGTTTTTACCTCCCAGGGCAATGAATCAGAGTGAGAGTCACTAAGGGTGGAAAATTGGTTTTTCTTTATAAAGTGGAAACGGAAAAGTGTGAATGGGAAAATGGGAAAAAAGGATGGCAGTGCAAAAGGACTTTCTAGAGGATCAATTTTAGGAAAGAGGATATATGAATCTGAAAACTGATTTCCTTAAAGTACACACTCCCACATAGCTCTGGACAGTTTTCATATGTGACCAAGTAAGTGCTAATTCCAGGTGGAAGAATACCACTTTACACCACCGCTTTCCAGTGTGTGGAAAAGCAATCTATATTCCAACATTTGTTTAAGCTGTTTTGTTCATGGCAACTTGCAAAGTCCAAAAATGTCAATACTGGGAACTAGGAAAACATCTCCATGTGTTAAGTATCAATCTTCCATTTTGCATATGAGAAAACTGAGTCTCAGAGTTGAAATAATGTGACCCTAGTTGTCACAATGGTCCTTTTAGGACAATTTTTAAATAAGGTTCAAAGTCTTAAGTAAAGGTCTAAAAATACCCATGAATAAAACTCTGTATTCACTCATCACTTACCCATCCATTCCAGAACACAACTAAGCCCCTTCTTTGTTTTGGGAATTATAAGAGATACAGTAATAATTTAGCAATGTATCCTATCCTTAAGGAGCTACCAAAAGACAGAATGTGCGCACAAAGAGTATAACTCAAGAAAGTACATAAAAATGGGAATGCGCATACAGAAACAGTGCCCTGTGGGTTCAGAGAACCTTAAGGGGTCTGATTTTACTTTTGTGGGTAGAACACCAAGCTGTGAATTAATCTCCAGGGCCACCACATTGCTGATCAAACACAGACCAGGAGATGAATCTCTTTCCAGTATTCCCAAAGCTCTCCTACAGAGAACCAAAGTCTTTGGAGAGCAAAGACTGAGCCAGCCTCTGCATTACCAGTTACTGACTAAGAACTGGGAATCCAAGAGCCAACGGCCACCTTTCTCCATCTCAGGAGGTATGAGCGCTACACACTGCCTTACGCACAACCCTTCAATGATCAGCAATGGAAGGTGAGCAGGGTGTTCTAGTGGCAGAAAGAGGAGGAGGAAGTGCCTTTGAAGATGCTAGAAAAATGGGTAAATATAGTTCAGTAAACTTTTCTTTAAACTCCTTCAAAAACAACTTTCAGAAAAGCTATATTTTAATACCTACAAAGAGTAGAGAGTGCAAACAATGCTATTGAAGAGTCTGACCTTTCTCGGCAATAAAAAATCGACATCTCACTCTCCCAAACTCTCATAGCATTTTGCAGCTGCCTGTCTTCCGACACTGTTCCTGGTCTGACTGAATTGGGGTTTATACTCATATTGGGCTCCTTCCCCACTCCTAAACTCTGAGCTCCTCGAATAAAGACCTGGGTCCATCTCAATTTTTTATCTTCCTGTAACATGAGCACAAGATAAGTGCTCATTTTACCTACAATGTAAGATCAAGAAATCAGTTGGTACCGTGTAGGTAACTCAAAGGATTTCTGCCAAAATCCCAAATTGGCCTCCTCTAAAGTATCCTATAAACATTTATTTTTCCCTAACTTTCTTAAATTATAATAGTAAGAACTCAATGTAAACTATAATGCCTATTTTGAAAGTAATTCGCCCTTCAGTGGTTGCTCTGTGATATCACATACCTGCCAGGTTAAACTATCATCTGACAATGGCTTATGAACAACCCTTGATTTCAGTGACAGCTTCAGGACCAATCCCCAGAGATGTGACAACCAAGTAAATAGGGAACAATTTTTCTTATTATGTCTTTTTTTGTGGCTTAGAAGAATGTTGGCTTGGATTTAACCCAAAGCAAACTTTTGAGGTGGGCTGGACTCTGAGGAATTCTAGTTTACAACAGAAGAGCTGGCAGTCGCTTCTCTACAACCTCACAACCAGGTTTCACTCCACTGCCAACCCCTAACTTAATTTTTTATCTGTAATTCAATGAGAGGTTTTGCTTCCAAATCGCTTTCAAATCCTCCAGCTGTGCTTCCTCCTGGTGCATGATAGGTACATTGCCTTCAGATTGAATTATCACCCTCTTTATCTATCTTTCTATATTAAAGTCTGGTTAGCTGCTCTCCCCAGTGCCCTGGGGCCAGGCCCCTTCCTTGGCAGAGGCTACCATTACTTTCTCAGTAAAGCACTAGGTAGACTCATTAAATTTCAATATTAAACAAGCTGTAGGAAACTTTGGAGTTTCTTCTACAAAACAGAAATGAAATCTTGATATACCTATAAATATGTGGTGTTTTCAACCCTATCCCAAGCTGTTTGTTACATTTTAATGCATATTAATATATGCAAAATAAGTTCGCCAAAGAAAAACTGTGGTTTAATGAGTGTTAAGAATGACAAAATCCAAGACTAATTGAACCTCATAAGGGACTTGCAGATAATTTTAAAGGATAAATTCTCTGCCTCCTCGCCTTATTATTTGAGGAAGAGCTGGTGCACATGGGGAAAGAAAAAAACAATGAGCTAGAGATAAAATATTACCAAAAAGTTATCTGATTGGAAGCTCCCTTACAGCAACATTGAATGCATTTGCTCTTCATTGGACCAACCAAAGTTCCACCTGGATATGCACATTACTGTCTCTGAACATCAGTGATGTGCTCCTGGCCTCCCCGCAAAGAAGAACAAAGCCCTATGGCTTGGAAAGGGATGCCTAAGGGCTGCTCCACCTTTGGATGTAATACCAACCCTGCAGGGATGTCTGAGCAGGGTGGCACTAAGAATCTGTGGCTTCAGTGGGCATTGGAGAGCTCCATGCCTAGCCCTTCAGCCTACTACACAGTTTATACTGCCAGCCCAGTCTCTGAATGGTCCAAAATTCACAAAAGAAGGGAAGTAAGGAGATAGCCAAGTAATTACAAGAGAAGATGTTGAAAGGGAATTATTTTGTACTAAATTACTATATCCTTATAAGTGAATGGGATTATTTCTGGGGAAAAAAGAGAAAATTATGTTTACCCAAGTGGAAAGTTTTATTTTCAGTCATAAGCTGAGGCTTCATATCCCATTAAGTAGCAAAGGGAAATAACTCTCTTAGCCTTTTCTTCTTCCTGTCAGTTTTGATTTAAATGAAACAAAAAGAGAATTAACCAGGGCCACAGGTCAAAGGATTCTAGCTTTCAAAATCAGAACTCTACGATGGATGTTCTGAGGCAGTCAGCCAACTGAGGAATAGATGTGCGTTCTATAGGAACCAGTTGACACTACAGGAGCTTAAATGGGGCCTCAGTATCCTCCATCATTCTAGCTGCTAAGGCTCTGACCCTGCTTGGGATGCACGCCGCCTCTCCTCATTCTCTCCTTGTAAAGAAGGTGAGATGATTTAACTCCCATCAGGAGCTGCCATGTAGGAAGGACCATCTTCACACACAGGCAGGCAGGCTAAGTGGTGGGGAGGGAAGTGCTACACAGTGTGATGGAGTCATGCAACCGTCCCAGTGGTTGAGCTGCTCTCCCTACAACCACATACCTGCATCCCTTATGGAGAACACAGGAAGACAGAGTGGAGGGACGGGAGCCTCACTGCGCTGGGAAATTTGGAAGCAGCAGCAGCAACTGGAGCAGGCAAAACTCAAAACATTCACTGAAATGAAAGACTTTAGGCAGCCTGTCACAATAGGGTCTCTTCCTATAAATCAGAGTCACTTCAGAATTTACCAGCTTCTTCCCACCTGATTCAGAGGGAATACCACCAGGGTCTATGCTGGTAACATTTTCTTTCCTCCTGAGCCCTTAAGAATGGAAATCTACAGTAAAATATTTCAACAGCTATGGTCCAGAGAATATGCACTCCCCAAATGATTATTACATCGTTAGCTTTATTCCAATTCCTTAAGGGTTCCTGATCAATATCTTGGTAAGAAAAAAGTTATGACTCACAGAGAAGAAAACTCTCAAAGTAATTCCACCAACCCTTCTCTGATGGTAGCATTAGTCCATAATGGCAGTGTATTTTCAGATAAATTCTGGGCTCTTTTCCCTTAAGGGTGTTACTGAGCTGAGTATATTAAACACCTTCCCAGACACACAGTAACTCCTTCTCTTCGTCCATCTTGTCTTTTCTCAAGGGCTATTCCTTCCCAGTCTTTGATATGTTGTTCACCTTGTTACTACCTATCTTGTCAGGCATTTCCTCTGTGGTTTCCGACATTTCATGCATCATTGCTCCCTATGTCTTTTTCTTACATTTTTTGCTTCCTAGGCCTTGAATCACTTTTTGGTGCAATATTTCATGACATTCATTTTTCATACAAATTTGCAATTTATTTCCGTTTCCTTTCTGATCACACCACATTTCACACTCCTTAAGACACTGACTGGAGATCCTTTTCCAAAAGAGTCATGCATGAAAAGAAGGAAAGGAAGAAAAATGATGTGCCATCATCACAAAGCCAGTTTATACACCTGATTGGCTCTAGAAGATGTTATACTGACCAAAAGTAAAGGTGAAGATCTCAGTCAATGATGAAGATGAACAGGTCTGCATAAATGCAGTTAATCTGCAAAGGAGAGAGAGTTTGTCTTTCTCCAGCATGATTAGTATTTTAATCCTTGGAATCAATCTTAAAATTTTTGCTACCAACCAAGAGTTAAACTATCTTTTTAAAAGATGGTCTTCAAGGTTAGCAGACGTTGAGATAAAAATAAGTTATGACTCAAAGAGAGGTGAAAAATCAAGAGATCCTTAGCACAGAAGAAGGAGATGTGTTTTAATTGAGTTTCAGAGCCATATGGAGAGCTGATGAGGTGGAGAAATGTAAGCAGGATTCTTTTTTCCAGATGGTGGGCACTTGAGTTGAGGAGATGAATTTTGTAGAGGCCAAGGACCCAGGGAAAAAGGAGTTTGAAGCTGTACAGAATTGAATCTCAAGGTCGAAGGAAATGAAGGATTCGATGGTGCGTATGAGTCTAGGTGAAGGAGATGAGATGTGGAACCAGCCGGTGGTATCCAAAATATTTCTCAGTATATGTAAAATTCAAAGGATATAAGGGAAAATCACTAATGCAACAACAAAAATCTCATGTGTTCTTCTAGAACAAAGAATGTGTGATCTCCTTAAAGACTACTTAAGAATAGAAGTAGATAGAAGTAGATAGAAAGGATAATCACTATTTCTCAAAATGTGGTCCCTCAACTACCTGCATTAGAATCACCTGAAGTCGTACTTCAAGATGCAGAATTCCAGGCCTCAATCCATTTCCTACTTAAAAGAAACTCTTTGCTGGGGGAGAATTTCTAAAAGTTCATCAGGCAATTTTATGGTGACTAAAAATGAAAATATTGCTGTTAACAAATATACTACAGATAGATCCCAATACACAAGGAAAGTTCCTGGTGCCCCATCCCCCAGCCTGTGGCTGATTTTGAAGGACACTAAAATATATTTAACAATAGGAGTAAGAGTCAAATGCTAAAAACAATTACTTACAAGGATACTATCACATAAAGGAGCTACAAAACATTAATCAGACTGATCAGTTGATGGGGATTTGTGAATAATTTATTTTCTAGTTATTTGATAGTTAACCAGAAAACACTTTTTGATATTAAGGCTTTGTTTGTTTAAATTCTAGATACCTCTAAGAGCAGAGTAATCATGGTATACTTATGCTTGGGTCACTGGGGATCTTGCGTATTTTCATGCTAATTGCCGGGAATAAAACGGTTTAACATCTTATTATGTGGATACAGAAGAAGTAAAAATTAGGACAGCTGTATACTTACTTTAAGTCAAACCTAAAAACTTCCTTTTAAAGGTATGTTGTTTTTGTGTGTGTTTGTTTTTTATTATTTTTAGTTTTTACGTTTCTTCTCTCTTAGATGGCAAACAGAAGGGGATATTTAAAACCTTAAAAATATTATTATAAAAGAGCCCTGTAGATTGTAGATATTGCTTTACCAGGAAGTACCATTTTGTCAAGATTTCCTCTAAAGCAAGTCTATTACTGCACTGATATGCTGTTCATAAAGGCCACTCTAAGTCAAAAGGTAATGGTTGAAAAATTCTTTTCACTGATTCACTGTAAAATGAAAAATGTAAAAATACTTCCTTTTCATGAAGACAAATTGCATTTTTAAATTCTTATAATGAAGCAGCATTCATCAATGTTTGCTCATTTGTCTTTGCAGGGGGAGTTCTGGGGCACAGATAAGATTAATGTCTCTGAACTTTCCAACACATTGAGTTTAGTCATGGTCCTCCCCTAGTGAGCAGGATTAAGTCAACATCATTACTAACATTCTCAGTAACATTTTAAGATTTACATTACGTTTCAATCTTTTATTTTTTTAGACTCAGAGTCCATCCTGATAACACAGTTTATGTTTCTAATTCTCCAAGAATATAGTTTCAATTTCTTTTCATCTTGGTGAAAACAAGATTGTAGTCAACAGGGATGAGATGGTAGTATGAAAGTTAATAGTGCTTGAGGGCTTCAAGGAATGAGGAAGAAGACAGCCCTTTGTTCCCTTAGAGATCATTCATTTATCAAACATTTATTAAGCATTTATTCTGAGGTAGGCATTGAAGAAGGCTCTGGAGATGTAAAGATAAATAATAAAGCAGTCTTTCTCCAAAGACTCAAAATTGTTGGGAGAGGTAGCCAAGAAAACAAATACATGCTGTATGGCAGGGACACAGCACTACTCCATGGAGAGAGAAATATTTTATGAATGAATTATAAAGTACTCAAAGAGGAGAGTCATTTGACTGGGAAATGACAAACAAAATTTAGATAATCTACTGGATTGAATAATTCCCCCCCCCAAAATCATATCTATGAAAAAGCTATAAATGTGACTTCATTTGGAAATAAGGTCTTTGCAGATGTGATGAAATTAAGATGAGGTCGTTCTGGATTATGGTTGTCCTTAATTTTAAAAAAATGATGTCCTTATGAAAAGAGGAAAATTTGAACAGAGACACACAGGGAGAACGTCATGTGTTGATGGAGGCAAACACTGGAATGATGCATCTAGAAACCAAGAAACACCCAGGATCTCTGGAAACCACCAGAACCTAGGTAGAGGCAAGAAAGTCTCCTCCCTTGGAGCTTTCAGAAAGAACATGACCTTGCTGACACCTTTATTTTGGATTTCTAGCCTCAAGAACTGACAATAACTTCCAGTTTGTTTTGTTATGGCAGCCCTTGGAAACTAATATAGATATGTATAATAATGAGAACAAAGAATGGTTCCAAACCTTGCCATATTTGGAGAAAATGAGTTTTTCAGGAAGCCAGAAATAGAGAGAATTAAGTAGAAGACACTATCAGAAAATTTGGCTGGAAAGGTCAACTTGGTACAAAGGATTAAAAAAATCATGTGCACAGGTGACATTTACCCAGTACACCCAGTCTGGAGCACTTATAAATTACTAAATATTTTAAGTCTTATTCTTGTACATGTACCCTAGTAAGTGGTATACACTTTAAACTGGAGGCAAAATGAAGCCTTAGAATAGTTTACACAGGGGCAGGAAAGAAGCAGAATTGATTTTGCTTTTGTTTTTTTAGAAAACCTACTCTGAATGTCCCATATGCAAAAGTATGTGGCGAGGAGTGGGTTGAAAGACTATAAGCTGGGAGACTAGACAGGAGGATGTTACCACGGATCAAATGAAAGACTAAAGTAGATGGTTAAGGAGTACCACTTTCAATAATGATGGACTATCTTGTATCAGATAAAAGAAAATCATGTTGCAGTCATTGCAGACCAATCAAAAACAGGTATAAATTAGAGGGGATACGACCCTTGAAAGCAATGAAACAAAGTAGGTGAGATCCACATTACACTAGTTCTTTGCCTGAGAACATTCTCCTGTTCACATTATACAGATAGAGCTCAAGCAAAAATTGAGAGCTTTTCTGACAAGGAGTCAGGGAAAAGTTCAGAGCTGCCATGGAGGTGAGAAATTGAAGAGAGAAATGCCTCCCAAAGGAAACAAAAACAGGGAAATCTCCAAAATCTGAATACACATACCATTCAAATCTTGATTGATTTCTGATCTGAATACACACAGAGCAAGAATAGAAACCAAGTTTTGAATTGGAAGAATTAGAAGAGTTGGAAGGCTAAAAGAGTTGAGCAGAGATTTTCAATAGCTGCGTAGTGCTGGGTGGGAAAACTTCAGAGTTCAACTCCTTCCATGTTAGAAGGGATTGACAAACTCAGAGTTAGTCTTAAAATCTTAGAAGGACAATGCCATAAAAGTAAGAACATGTCCAGAACTAAGGACCATACCTTAGGATTAAAGACAAAATTGAAATAACAAATCTTACATCTAAGCTTTCATAATGTCAAGATAAACTACCAGTAATTTAGTAATTTAATTGTCTAAAAAATAAAACTTAATAGTATATAGAATTTAACAGAATCCAGTGTCCACATTTCATAGTATCTACTGCAACCAAATATTATTGTATATACCAAGCAGCAGGAAAATGTAACCTATACTCAAGAGAAAAAAAAAAAAAAAGCCATTAGAAGACCACCTAAAATGATCCAGATTGGAATTAGCAAACAAGGACATGAGCGTGAAATATGTCAAAACATTTCTCAGGAAAAGATCGATATATTAGATAAAGAAATGGTGAATTTTAGAAAAGTAATAAAATCTCTAAAGAAGGACCAAAGAGAAATCCTAGAATAATAAAAAAAAATACAACATCTAACATAAGAAAAAGTAGTGGATGAAATTGAGTAGATTGAACACAGCAGGTAAAGAAACAGTGAATTTATTGATAAGTCAATGGAAATCCTCCAACCAGAAGCATTAATACAAGAAAAGACTAAACCAATAAACAAATCCCCAGTTACCTGTGGGACAGTATCAAGACCTCCAACATACATGTAACTGGATCCCCAAAAGGAAAGAAAAGAGAAAATGTGGCAGAAAAAAGAACTTAAAAAATACTGGCTAAAATGTCTCTGCATTTGATTAAAGGCATCAACCAATAGATCCAAGATGCTCAGCAAACCACAATCAGGTAAATATGAAGAAAACCACACAAAAGCATATTATACTCAAACTCCTAAAAACAAAAATAACAAAAAATCATAAGAGCAGCAAAAGAAACAAGGATGGATGATTTCTTATCAGAAACAACAGGAAAGAAAAACTGATGGAACAAAATCTTTAAAATACTGAATGAATAAAGTCTCCTAGCATTCTATACCCAGTGAAAATATTCTTCAAAAATCATTTTAAAGTAAACCTCTTTTCAGTTAAATGAAATATGAGAGAATTTGCAGCCAGAAAAACCTCACTACAAGAAATGCAAAGGAAAGTTGTTCAGATTGAAGGGAGATTTTACCAGATGGGAAATCAGATCTAGAAGAAGAAATGAAGAGCAGTGCACTGGAAATAGTAAAAATTGGGGTATACTGAATTTTTTTTTGTTAAATTCTTTTACAGATGATTAAATGTTTTTTTTAATTCATTTTTTATTGGAGTATAGTTGATTTACAATGTTGTGTTAGTTTCTGCTTACAGCAAAGTGAATCAGTTATACATATACATATATCCACTCCTTTTTAGATTCTGTTCCCATATAGGTCATTACAGAGCACTGAATAGACTTCTCTGTGCTATACAGTAGGTTTTATTAGTTATCTATTTTATATATATAATAGTGTGTATATGTCAATCCCAATCTCCCAATTTGCCCCTCCCCACACCTTTGTTTAAAGAAAAATGGTATTTGTACTTTATATTAGGGTTCAAAATACATGTAGATGTAAAAGTATATGACTAACTTAGCACCAGAGAAGGGAGAGGTACATTGATTTATGTTTTTGTAAAATTCTTACATTATAGGTGAAGTACTAAAAAGTTCAGGATGCACGTTACAATTCCTCGAGCAACCGCTAGAAGTTAATACAAAATTAAAGCAAAAAATCCATTAGAGAAGATAAAATAAAGTACTAGAAAACACTTTCTGATTAACCTACATGCAGGCAGAATGGAGAAAAAAAGGAGAGGGGACAAGCAGAAAAAAAATCAAGTTGCTAGATTTAAATCCAATAATATAAATAAGTATAGTTCCTCAATTAAGAGAATATCCAGTCAAATGGGATAAAATTTCTGGATCCACTATATCAAATATAGTAATATAAAGTTATATACAGCTGGAAGTAAAAGGATGGAAAATACAAAGTTTCAACTATCAAACTTAAGAAAGTAGAGTAACTCTAATGTCAGCCTTTTAAGACAAAAAGTATCACCTGAAGTAAAGGGAGGCATTTCATAAGCAGAGAAGGGTAATTCTGTCAAGACAACATTAGAATACTGAATAAAAACAAATATATATCTGACAGATCTTTAAGATACATAAAAGAAAAATTAAAAGCAAAAATCCTAAAGAGAGAAATAAACATAGCTGGAGATTTTAACACTCCTTTTGTAGTAAGTGATAGACCAGTAGACAAAAACAATTCAATAACAAAAAGAATATTTGAATAGCAATAGAAGTTATCTTGATTTTATTAACATTTATGCAATACTGAATCTGACGAATTTAAACAAATTCTGTTAAAGTGGATGTAGATAGTACACCAAAAAAAGATCATGTGCCAGCCTATAGAACAAGTCTCATTACTTTTAAAAAATTGAAATACCTCAGTTTATTCTCTGACAACAGAATTAAATTACAATCAATAGCAATAACCACTACTGATCTTGCAAATTTATCTAAAAATGAAAAAACTGAATATTATGCGCAGCCTTATGCCAATGAAATCAACAATCTGAAATGGAAAATATCCTCAAAAAAACACAGTTTATCAAATTGGCCACAGGTAGAAATAGAAAATATGAATAGCCCTACATCTTTTGAAAGAAACCAAATTTGTGGTTTAAAATATTCCCAAAAAGAAAACTCCAGGCCCAGATGGCTTTACTAGGAAAATCTATCAACCATTTAAATTACAAATGATACCAAGCTTATGCAAACTCTTTCATAAAATAAAGTTGAGAGAACACTTCAAAACTCACTTCATGAAGCCAACCTGACCCTGCTGTCAAAACTTGACTAGGACCGGACAAGGAAAGAAAATTACAGACAATTATTAAAAGATAGAAATTCAAGGTAATTTGAACACCAATTAGATATTTGATTTTATTAAAGAAACGTATGTTTTGGTGTGATAATGGTATTTCAACCATATTTTTTTGTTTTTTGCGGTACGCGGGCCTCTCGCTGTTGTGGCCTCTCCTGTTGCGGAGCACAGGCTCCGGACGCGCAGGCTCAGCGGCCATGGCTCACGGGCCCAGCCGCTCCGCGGCATGTGGGATCTGCCCGGACCGGGGCACGAACCCGTGTCCCCTGCATTGGCAGGCGGACTCTCAACCACTGCGCTACCAGGGAAGCCCTCAACCATATTTTAAAATAACTCTTGTCTTTTGAAAGATGTACTGAAATATTCCTAGGTAATGTGGTATTAAGCTGAATCGTATAAAATGGACCTCTTTATTGGTCAGAAATTATAAAATATCAGCAAGTTCACAGTTCAACCTAATGTAATACCTGGAATTTTACTCATTATAGTCCAGTGGGGAAGGTGGAATATATGTATAGGGGAAGATCAAACAAAAATGCTGAGATGAGGATTATTGTATTTGGACACACCATTTGCCTCATGAGCATTTTCATTATATAAAAGCTGTGCTGTTTGTTCTGCCTACGACATCACCTGTCTTGCTTGTGCAAAGGGACACATTTCAGATTCCAGGAAGAGGATGCAGCACACTGAACCAATCACACTTCACATAGACTGGACGTTGTCACACTGAAAGATCAGTGCATGTCAACTCTGAATGCCCTGGTCATAGCATTTTTCATGATATACCATCTGTTTCACAACTTCTAAGAGCCATTTCTATTCAGCTATTCCCTCTCATGTATTCCATTTGGAAATTCTTAAGCAAAACGAAGTCTCTTTATAAATCACTTCACATTAGTAAATTGTTCTGAATTGTACTTGAATTAGTCAATTTTTGAAGAATGTTACACACATTATCTTTCTTGTAAATTTCAAAAGACATCAAAAAGTGTAATCTAGTCATTGATTTATGGACTTGAATCTTTCAAAGGAGGGATTCAGATTCACTTTGTGTCCTTGAGTTGCTCAATCTGGCATTTAGATAGGAAATATTGTCTAACACGTGGGAAATTGGTTCCTCATTCTCCTCTTCCCAGGACAAAGATTCATCATCAGAATATCTAAGTATAAATTCTACTCTCAACTTCAAAACTTAGATAGACAGGTGCACACACATACACAGTCATACACACACAACCTGATAGATCTTCTTTCATCATTTCTTCCACTGACTGAGAAATATGCTCTTTCACATGCATTTCCTGTGTGTCATGGTACTCCACAGTACTCAGGCTACTGGGCTTTTACGTCAGTTCAGGTCTGATCAGGAAAGAGAAACCATGCTGTAATTTTAAACAGGGGAAGGTTGATATAAAGAATATTAAGCTATGATTAGAGAATAACTGTAAAAATGTAAGAAGAACTCTGAAGGGTACTCTAGGGCTGATGAGAGTGTGCAAGGAAAGATAAAATTGGAAGGGAGATGCCACCTAGACTATTGGGTGGTTGGTTTGCACAAGCCAAAGTCGTCCATAACTGCTGAGCAAGTAGGAACAATCCTCCAGGTCACAAGTGAGCCAAGACTGGTGAGCTAACAGACAGGGAATTGGGCATTACCCCAGGCACAAGACCTGGAACCATGGTGTTCATGTCAGGAGAAGTGTGAGAAAGTGGGCACCTGGCCTGGGCTGGGCTTGGGCTATGAGGTTTCTGAGGTCCTGTGCTCTGGGTGTGTGGCTGGGGCAGAGCCCCACTGGACACCTCCCCACCGGACACCTGAGCACACCCACACCACAGACCCATCATGCAGCCAGAGCAGACAGAAGCAAACACAGCAACCAGAACCAGGAAGAAACGTCCCCTTCTCACAGAATGCCCCTCACTGCTCTCTCCTGACAAAACTTCACATCACACTCATTTTAAGGAGAAAAGTTTAATCCATTAAACCTTCGGAACAAGTACTAAAGGAATGAATTTGGAGCTGAGAGAAAAAAGAAACCCTGTTCTGGCTAGTGGATTTCTGGGTTTCACATGTAGACACAGTCTCCCAAAAGTGAGCCAAGATCTAACTTATTCAGCTCATGCAGCTCAATATCAAAAACACAACCCAATCCAAAAATGGGGGCTTCCCTGGTGGCGCAGTGGTTGAGAGTCTGCCTGCCGATGCAGGGGACATGGGTTCATGCCCTGGTCCGGGAAGATCCCACATGCCGTGGAGCGGCTGGGCCCGTGAGCCATGGCCGCTGAGCCTGTGCGCCCGGAGCCTGTGCTCCGCAACGGGAGAGGCCACAACAGTGAGAGGCCCGCATACCGCAAAACAAAACAAAACAAAACAAAACCAAAAATGGGCAGAAGACCTAAATAGACATTTCTCCAGAGAAGATATACAGATTGCCAACAAACACATGAAAGAATGCTCAAAATCATTAATCATTAGAGAAATGCAAATCAAAACTACAATGAGATATCATCTCACACTGGTCAGGATGGCTATCATCAAAAAATCTACAAACAATAAATGCTGGAGAGGGTGGGGAGAAAAGGGAACCCTCTTGCACTGCTGGTGGTAATGTAAATTGATACAGTCACTATGGAGAACAGTATGGAGGTTCCTTAAAAAACTAAAAACAGAACTACCATACGACCCAGCAATCCCACTACTGGGCATATACCCTGAGAAAACCATAATTCAAAAAGAGTCATGTACCATAATGTCCATTGCAGCTCTGTTTACAATAGCCAGGACATGGAAGCAACCTAAATGTCCATCATCAGATGAATGGATAAAGAAGATGTGGCACATATGTACAGTGGAATATTACTCAGCCATAAAAAGACCGAAATTGAGCTATTTGTAGTGAGGTGGATGCACCTAGAGTCTGTCATACAGAGTGAAGTAAGTCAGAAAGAGAAACACAAATACTGTATGCTAACACATATATATGGAATCTAAAAAACAAACAAAAGAAATGGTCATGAAGAACCTGGGGCAAGATGGGAATAAAGACACAGACCTACTAGAGAATGGTCTTGAGGATATGGGGAGGGGGAAGGGTAAGCTGGGACAAAGTGAGAGTGGCATGGACATATATATACTACCAAATGTAAAACAGATAGCTAGTGGGAAGCAGCTGCATAGCAGAAGGAGATCAGCTTGGTGCTTTGTGACCACCTAGAGGGGTGGGATAGGGAGGGTGGGAGGGAGGGAGATGCAAGAGGGAAGAGATATGAGGATATATGTATATGTATAACTGATTCACTTTGTTATAAAGCAGAAACTAACACACCATTGTAAAGCAGTTATACTCCAATAAAGATGTTTAAAAAAAAAGATCTAACTTAGTGATTTCCATGGCATCCTGAGCTCCATGAGAACACTTTTCATCTAAGTATCACTGATCCTTCACATAATGGTTAAGAATCTCAAGGTGAGCTCTGGAGCTGGGCTTCCTTGGACTAAATCCTGGCTTGTCCACTTTTCAGCTGTGTGACTTCAGGGTAGTTTTTAATTCTCTGTTTCCTCATCTAAAAGGGAGAATAATAAGCCCCACTCCTGGAGCTGTTGGAAAGATATAATGACTTAATATGTGCTAGAGCTCAGGATAACCCCTAGCTCATTGTCAGAGCTCAATAAATAGTAACTTTTAATAATATTATTGATGGAGCACCTATGAGGTAGGTCTCTTACATCTCTGGAAAGAGGTAACAAAAAGCCTGGGAGCCAATCTTTTAATCACACTTACAGGTTCAGGTATTTCTTTCATCAACCCTATTGACTTCATCATGTCTCCTCTTGCAAACCACGGAAATTACACTGACATTGTTTTGTGCTTGAATTCCATAAAATATGGAAAGTTCATTACATCAGAACTCCCCCATATGTTTAACTCCCCACTGACTCTTCCAAATATGTCTTCCTCTTTCTTTCTTCACCTCCATTGTACAACCTGAGATACTTCTCTCAACCATTTATCTCTCAATTTGTATCTCACACATTAAAACATACTCTATAAACAGAAAGGCAACTTGTTTAGAGGTCAAAAGTGATGCTCAATTTTGAAATTCTAAATTTGAACATCCTCATTTTCTGAGAATGTTTCCTACTTCATTTATTTAAAACCTAATTTATGCAATGAGATTGCCATGAACATATGCCAGTTAGTCTTAAATGCTAAAATGAGAATCACTAGGTTTCCCACTACGACCTTTGGATACAGCTCTAGTCTTCCAGTTTTGAAATATTCACTTCTCTGAAGGGTGGGCAGGTGGGTGGGTGATAAAATTAACACTGAGACACTTCTATTTTATAATTCCTTCTCCACTTCTGTTCATTATTCTGAGTGTGAAACCTAAACTTTTACTTTGCTACCTTTCAAAATGATTAATGTTAGGTCAAGTCAAAAATCTTTTGTTTCCAAGTCCAAAGGGCCCAGAATGATCAGACTTCTGACATGCTCCAGGCCAGTTCAGCATAAAGAAATAAGTGGAGACTGGGGGCACGTTGTCATCTCCATCTGCATACCTCCATCATGAAGTGACACAATATATTACACAATAAGTGACACAATTATATTAGTTATTTTAATACTTCTATATTCTCCACTATACTGAACATACCCCTGCAGACAGACACTTTGTCTTATTCATGCTGTAACTCAAGTAACTAGGATAGTTTTAGCACAGAGTATGACCCTAATAAGTGTGATATATAACTGAATGACTGAAATTTGCAAAGTTGAAGCCCCGTGCTCCTTTTCCTAAATCCTTTTAGGAAACAATGTTTCCAGATATGTAGCTTAGAAATAAAATCTTTTTTCAGTCTGCAGCATACAGTAAAACATTTCTACCAAAGCTAAATGGCTCACAGGATTTATTTTTGTGTCCACTGTTACAAGCCAGGAAAACTCAAACCTCCACAGGATGACTAAGTTACTGTTTATCCTATTTGGGGATATCAGTGACAAAAATATCTAAAATAAACAATGAGAGTCCCCATAATACTCAACAACTTCCTTTATCCAACCTATCTTCCTGCATGAAAGGCAAGCATACCTCAGTGAAGAAAGTTTCAAGTAAAGAATCAAGAGGACCTCAGGAAAATTCAGATATAAGTGTTTGAAGATGCTAATCCTACCTGCATTAGAACAAACCCAGCTACAAAGAAACATCAAAGGATGAATGCAAAATGCAAATTCTCACATGTGGTAAATCAATCATGACCTATGGTCCAAAGCCCCAAATACAAGGTATCAGCAAAGATGCTGACCAATTTTCCAAGCAGAGCCAGAAGTAAGAAAACACATGATTCATAGTACCTGGAGACATAGAAAGCTCAGATTAAATGGATAAATCAAAGCAGAAGTAGGAGAATTTTTTAGAGAATAAAATAAAGAAGGTGACAGAACTGGTTTGTCTATGGCAGACAGATGGATGACATTTTTACATTTCTTTAGGTCATCACTAGGCAAACCACAAGGATGACAATATAGACAAGAGGAGCTCAGAATAAAAATACAACAGCCACATTGCAGAATTTCTAGAAAGATAACTCATCCATTCACTTACTTATTCATTAATTCAATAAGTCTTTGTTGAGTACCTCAGATGCCATGCACTGTTCCAAAAAACAAGATAAATCAGATAACACACCGCGAGAGAGAGCACAGTGTTTAATGTGGATAAACATATATGCAAACAGTTAAATTTTGTACAATGCTTTAAGTATCATAATGGAAGCAGGGACACTTCCATGAGAAGACAGAAGTGTGAAATATTAAGTAGACATGGTATGGTAGCAGATTAGGAGGTTAAATAACAGTGTAGACTGCCTTTGGTTTAGCCAGCTTGGTCTACTCTAACAAATACCAGAGACTGAGTTAGCTTAAACAACAAAAATGTATTTCTCACAGTCCTGGAGGCTGGAAAGTCCAAGGTCAAGGTGCCAACCAATTAGGTTCTGGTGAGGACCATCTTCCTGATTTATAGACCGCCACCTTCTTGCTGTATCAGCACACAATGGAAAGAGAAAGAAGCAAGTTCTCTCCTGTCTTTTTTTATACTAATCCAATCACTCCACCATCATGACCTAATTACCTTCCAAAGGCCCCATCTCCAAATACTATCACATTAGAGATTAGGGTTTCAACACATGAACTGTGGGAGGGAAAGGGCTCAAGCATTCAATCCACTGCAACCTTCATCTCTTCCCTGGACCACTGCTAAACCCTTCTCACTGTTCTTCTCACCCGTCTGGCCTCTCTCCAAGCCACTTCCCATAAAGTACCTGGATTGATTTTCATAAAATGTAGATCTGATTATGTCTTAGCCCTGCTCTAAACTATTCCATTGCTTTCCACTCTACTTAAAGTAGAGAAAATCACCCTTTGTGCGGTTTGTAAAACCTGCAGGATCAAGCCTTGTTTCATGTCAGTTTCATCTTGCTTCTTTCTCCTCCTTGCTCTCTCAACTCCACCTACACGATGTATTAGTTTACCAGCACTGACACTGCAAAATACCACAGACTGGGTGGCTTCAAATAGATATTTATTTTATCATATTTCTGGAGGCTAGAAGTCCAATATCAAAGTGTTGGTAGGTTTTATTTCTCTGGAGGCTTCTCTCCTTGGCCTCTCACCGTGTACTCATATAGTCTTTCTTTTGTGCATATATACCCCTGATGCATCTTTGTGAGTCCAAATTTTCTCTTCAGGTGAAGACATAAGATTGGATTAGGGCCTAACCTAATGGTTTCATTTTAACTTAATTATCTCTTTAAAGACCCTATCTCCAAATGCAGTCAACATTCTGAGATAGTGGGCATCAGGGCTTCAAAATTTGAATTTGGAGGGGGAGACACAATTCAACCCATAGCAAAGTATTTCTTTTCATTTCCTAAAACATGCCATCTTTTTTCTTAACTGGAATCTTCACACATGCTATTACTACTTTGGGGTGATTTTCCTCTCCACTTCAATAGGTTAACATCTATTTATTCTTCAGGTCTCAGGAAGCTTTTCCCTAAATTTCAATGTTGAATGAGTTGCCCCATTACATGCATATCCTTATATCTTATTTACAGAAATTTGTCCTCTTGTAATTACGTACTTAGTTACTCATTACGGTTATATTAATCTTCTCTTGTCTTTAAACAATGCTTCCTATGAACATAAGAACAATGTCTTTTATGCCTATATTCAATTCCTTATTCATTATATGAAATTATACTCAATTTTATTTTTTGTTTTGTTTGCATTGATTGTGTTCTCTAATTAAAAGAAATCAATTGTCCTTGTATTTAATTACAACTTTCTGTCCTCTCTAGCTGTTATCTTATTTATAATTATCTTCAGTACTTTGCCTTTGTGTTCTGCATTCTTTTTATTCAACATACAGATTCACTTTTCAATCATGTATATTCTTTGCTTTGTGGTTTATATTTTATTTATTGGTTCTGAAATGGAGTTTCTCTGGACCTCAATTAATTTTTTTTACATTAACAATATCCTTTTTCATGCCATTTTATTTTTTTATTACCTTATCTATAAGACATACAAGGAAGCTACCAAGCATAGCACAAACAGTAGGCACTAAAATAACAGAAATAAAATCTGTGCTTTCCAGGTAAGTAAAAGAAAAATGAATAATAAAAAGCAATCAACAGAAAAGGCAGAAATAAATGTAATGAAAACAAAATCAATCCCCAGAAGGCAGAAAATAAGAGAAAACCATTAATTGTAAGAAGCAGTCTAATTTTAGTGATGTTCTACTGTAAAACCATGAAATAAAGTCACAAAACATTCAAATATAGTAGTGATCTTACAAATATAAAGGAAATATATACCTATTTACTCATTTGCATTCAGTAGGATATATATATGTGCATATGTATATATTTGTAATCCAGATAAACCACTTAAAGTGTTAATTTTAGAAGAAAATGAACCAAAACGTTCAATATTGAGGGACAGAAAAATACATAAAAGGGCAATCTTACTAAAAAGGAAGCTAGTGGAAAAACACCCATATCAGAAAAAACAATTCAAAGTAAAAGTGTCAATAGTTATAAAAAGCGAAACTATATATTGCTATGGCTATAAAAAGAGAAACTATATATTTCTAAAAGTACATCCACTGAAAAGAAACCCGTTGTGAACTTTAATGACCTATAGATGCAGGAATAATAAAGCAAAATTACAGAACTAAAGTAGAAACTGAAAAAGAATATTAATCACAGTAAGAAATTTTAATCATCTATTCCAGAAATAGATTTCTTAGGCAAATGAAAATAGTAGTAATCTATAACTTTTGAAAAAGAATGTTAAAAGCTTAATCTAATTTTTACAGAGACTCTATAAAAATGACTCTTCAGAAAATAAGTAACATATATA